>NC_041388.1:453556075-453556609 GCF_002162155.2 Triticum dicoccoides | reverse complement strand
GGTCATTTCTATCATAGAAACAGACCAAAGCTTTCACTACAAAAAAAGACACATCCATGACATTTTGGGACGAACGGATTTTTTTTCTGTCATACTTATGACACTTCTATGACGATAATTGTGACAAAACCTGGTATCATCATAGATGTGGTGGGCTCCTACTTCTATGACAAAAAATCATGACAGAAAATGGGCTTTTCGTCCTGGGCGGGCCGGAGACACAGCTGCATGACATTCTTTGGGTCGTCCATGACGAAAAAATAGTGGTAGAAGCGAGGGCGAGGAAAATTTCGGGGAGTTCCCGGTAACGGTGGGAGGTCGGGGGCCGAGATGCGCGTTTCTCTCGTACACGTACGCACGTGTGTGCGAGGCGTTGGCTCTAACTTAACCCGAGCGAGGTGTTGGGCTCTAACTAAACCCGAGCGATTGCACTGCAGGCTACGCGTCTGAACACGAGCGATCGATCGATGGCTGTTAACTGAACCCGGTCGAGCGATTCCTTCACTACTGCTGCTAACTGAAGCCGATCGATTG
>NC_041388.1:453541959-453555841 GCF_002162155.2 Triticum dicoccoides | reverse complement strand
GACCCCGTGGCGTTGCCTCTGGATGAACAGGACGACCCCGTGGAGGGCTAGATGAACAGTAGACGCTGAAGGGGTGCCCGTGGAGGGGTGGTTGAACAGTAGCCGGTGGAGTAGCGCGCGGTGGAGGCTGGATGAACATGAGCCCGTGGAGGCTGGAGGAGGTTGACGGTGGAGATGAACAGTATCCCGTGGAGTCCCGTTTTGTGGTACGCCACACCCCTCCCGATGAATAGGACCCCCGTTTCGACCGTAGCGCTCCAACACAAGTCTGTTTCATCCATTTTGCGATACGCCAGACCCCTCCCGATGAACAGGATCCCGTTTCGAACGTGGCCGGTCGAACACAAGGTTGTTTCCTCCGTTCTATGGTACGCCAAGCCTGGTTTCCATCGTCTGTTCCGTCCAAGCCCTCTCGATGAACAACGACGCATTCCGTTTCGACCCAGCCGGTTGGCTCCCCATGAACACGACGACGATGCTGTTTCTCCGTTCTGACCCAGCCATGTACACGAGCCCCGGCCGTACATATGCGCGAGTAGGCGTTCGAGACCCCGCCCGTATTTACACATACATGGCCGTATTTTCTTTCTTGCACCCTGGCCGCTGTACATACGTATACATGCTACGTGCGTGCCTCTACTACGACACGTACACGCCTCTACTACGACACGTGCGAGCCTCTACTACGACATGTGCACGCCTCTACATCGACCAGTATGTATGTACGTACACGTTCGCGACCAGAATGACAATGCTACGTACGCTTCGACCAGGTGGGTCCCGACTTTTAGGCACTTCCTTGCTTCGAAGATGAAGCTGGTGGGTCCCAGCAGTTAGGGGAAGAATCATTTTTTTTGCCCGGACGCACTTCCTTGCGTGCGAAGATGTAGCTAGTGGGTCCCAGCAGTCAGGGGGGCGAATCATTTTTTTTGCCCGGACGCACTTCCTTGCGTGCGAAGGTGTAGCTGGTGGGTCCCAGCAGTTAGGGGGGGAATGGTTTTTTCGCGAAATATGGTGGCCCATCCGGTGGGTCCCTGCTGTAAGGTGGAGGAATCATTATTTTTCGCGTAATAAGGAGGCACTTCCTTGCTGTGGTCGTGGACCCAGCTGTCAGCCTCTCCATGTATAGTCCACGTCCGATGGAAGTCATTCCTTGACCATGTTGACCACGCTGCACCGAGAGCTCCAGGGCGGTGGATGACAGCGAGGCTAGGAAAGGGACGACGCGGAGCCGGGGAAGACGCGGCAGTGGATGCCCAAGCGTAGAGGAGTATGAGGGTTCACTCGTTCGGCTGCAGTGTGAGGCTGCCATCGCCGCAGAATAACAGGGGGGTGGGTGAGTAGAGGGATGGCCTGGCCAGCGGTGGGAGTAGTAGGGGCGGTGAGGCCTCCGTGGCATCACAGCCGGCTACGGGCGGCAGGAGCATGCGGCACGATCGGCGCTGCTTTGGGCGGCTGGAGCAAGAAGACCAGAGGTTAAAGAAGCACTACAGCCATTGGATGGACATCGTACGGTCACTAGAGCTAGAAACGTTCATATATTGACTAAAGTTGACAAAGGCCTCCGTCCCAGTCAACTTAGTAGGCCCACAAGTCAGCCTCCCACCAAGGTGGGTCCCAGCTAGCAGGGGGTATTCATTTTTTTGTGCGTAATAAGGAGGCACTTCTGGTCGGTCTGAGTTGACAGCGGGGGAACGTTTTTTTCGCGAAATACGGTGGCCCGTCCAGTGGGTCCTAGCAGTCAAGGGGAATTTTTTTTGCGAAATACTAGTGGCCTGTCCGGTGGGTCCTTGCTATCAAGTGGAGGAATAATTATTTTCCACGTAATAAGGAGGCACTTCCTTGCGGCTGTCGTGGACCCAACTATCAGCCTCTCCACGTACAGTACTCTTCCGAGGGAAATCGGTCGTTGACCACATTGACCACGCCACGCCGAGAGCACCATGGCGGTGGACGATGGCGAGTCCTAGGAAGGGGACGATGCGGAGCCGGGGAAGACGCGGCAGTGGAAGCCCGCGCGGAGAGGAGTACGAGGGTTCACCGGTTCGGCTACGGTGTGAGGCTGCCATCGCTGCAGAATAACAAGGGGTGTGGGTGAGTACAGGGATGCCCTGGCCAGTGGTGGGAGTAGTAGGGGGCGCTGAGGCCTGTACGGCAGCACAGCTGGCCACGGGAGGCGGGAGCAGGCGGTCCCGCCGGGGCTGCTTTGGCGGCTGGAGCAAGAAGATCAGAGATTGAAGAAACATGACGGCCGTTGGATTGACATCCAACGGTTACGTCTGCTAGAATTGTCTGTTGACGTATATAATAACTAAAAAAATATTGCATACGCGTCAATTAAACAGGCCCACAAGTCAGTCAACTCCCTCTTTTTTTTAATAATTTATATATAGCTCATGGCAACTTCTTATGCAATTTATTGTAGTCGTTTTTTTTGGTTGGCCAGGGCCAATTTCGCATATTTCTGTGGGTTCCAAACTATTTTTAATACCGAAATGTCGAGCCAGATTTAAAGTACTTTGAAGATATATTTAAATTAGGTTAATGCCCAGTGAAATAGGAATCTGAAAATGTGAAAAAATTCAGACATTATAAAGTAATTGCCAATTTGTCATCTGTTTTTATATTTACAATCCATTTCATATTACTTTCAAGATTTGCAGGCATCTTGAAAGAGTTGTAGCCCATCAGGGCATAGAAAAATAAGTAGGACTGGATTGGGTATTCTTCAGAAAAAAATAAACTAGGCTCATTTTCACAAAGAAAAAATAGCTGGGCTGGTCACATGGTGACCATAAAATATAAGCCTGGGCTAGACGGGCCACAGCACAGTTCAAACCCTGCTCCGTCTCAACAATAACAAAAAAAACTGCTCGAGAAGCTACGTCCCAGGTGTTAGCCGATCTTGTGCTGTTCTCTTGTCTATTGAGTATATACGCTCACAATGTCGTGGGTCCCAGATGTCAGGAACACACTAGGAGGAAGCATTTTATTTTTCCATACGCTGACGTGGTGGGCCCCTACTGTCATCCTCTCCACATACTTCTGCCGATTCCTGTTATTTGTTAACCATGTTGACAACGCGAGAGGGCGGCATCGCGGCGAGTGCACCAAAGCGCGCGGAGGACGTCGACGTTAACGATTTAGGAGATGGTGGGCGGTGATGCGTGCGCTGAGGTGCAGCCAGCCGTGGGAGGTGGAAGCAGGCGGCCCCGCCGGCGCTGCTTCGGTTTTGGCGGCTGGAGGAAAGACAGGACTGAAGAAACACGACAGACTGTAAAAGCAGCCGGAGTACTTAACAACCTTAACTGAAACCAACAGGGGCACTTAACAACTAAAGCTGAAAGCAGTATGAGTACTTATACAGGTTCAACCGTACAAAGCACGCCTCGAACAGTGCTACTTTGCCTATAGTTAACCAAGGGTGAGGCCGCCAAGCCCTAGGACAAGGCCGAGGCGCCACCCCACGCATCCACAACCTTCTGTAAGCGGCTTCATCTCGCAATGTGGTCAATAATAGGATATTCGCTTTAGAGCCATGGAAAAGCATGAACATAATCTTCTTCCTATTCTCCAAGATGGACGGGCCTTTGAATAAGTATCTTTTCACCTCCAAGGGGAATTTAGTAGGTTGACATAAACATCATGTTGTGACCAAGCGCAAGTCTGGCCCGACCATGGTCAGGCATCTATATAGGAACAATAGAACTGGGCAGTTTCTGTTTCAAGAAGATCCCAACTGTAAAACTGTGTATAAGCAATAGTTTATGAACAACATATATAACAGAAAACAGCTCGTACCATAAGTTTCTCGACACAGTTGGACCTGCTCAACGAGTGCAGCAGTGGCACACATATCCCACGTGGCCTTCCACCATTGAAACGCCCCACAAGGACCTCAAGATGATCAATAAAGTGTAGGAACTTGTGGATGTCGACCCAGTCAACTTCAGTGCCATCAGTAACAGCCGAGTTATTACAGAGTAACAAACGAGCGGACTGCTTAACTCTGAAAAAACCTACACGTGCCACCAATTATAAGAAAATATTAGTTAGAAGTAGCATCTTCGTGAGAGATTCGTTGCTATTTCTAAAGTTAAATTGTGATTAGTTAGACATAATAGGTGGATTAAGAAGTAATCGAGGCAACAAGCAAGAACCAGATACAAAACTAACATGGATGAATAATTGGAACGACGTCGGGATGGAAGATCGAAGTGAAGATGAGACCAGGTTCTGCTATTTCCATCAACATTCGTGCGCCAACTTTCAGTCCGTAACACTTGAGAAAGTGTATCCAGTTCGGCCATTAAAAAAAGCAGCGATCTTCTTGGTTCATGAACCCAACTCGGATCTTATATCCATGGCTTGTCTTCACTGTGACCATTAAACTAGTGTATTCAGTTATGGCAAGGCCGAGCATCTTGAGTACATGTGTTCTGGTAGAGCACATAATACACTGCAGGCAAAATATTATGAGAACACAATGTATTCCCTATCCAAATCTAGAAATAACTTCCTCCTTCACGTCAGTGTTGATCATTGTACTAGTAGTACCTTTTATCAAAATATAGCAATCCAAATTTCCAAATTAGTCGATAGCATGTTCAAAAAAACCCCACCCTCCCGGATAGAAAAGAGGATTCTAGGAACATACTATGCGCGTTTCAAAATCCTGTGTTAGAATGAGAAGGAACAAGTGTGGCGTCTCTCCGAGGGCGCAGAAACCGGTAGGGTACTCGCACTTTGGGCACTGCAAATGAAACACACTAGATTTAGTAGGAAGAAAAATGCATCAACGGTGGCGGCTGCCATTCTAGGATTACCTGCGACCAAGGGACTTGGATTTATCGGGGATGGATGAAGAATTCGTACCTGGTTCTCCATGAGAAAACCCTATGCAATCGCCAAGAGGGGGTTTTCTCTGAACAAGCAGACGAGGGAGAAGGGGATTCAAGCCCAGTGAAATATTGCCGCTTCGTCCGTCCAGCTTACTGCTAAAGCTGGAAAAGGGGGGGTTGTGATTTGATGACTCATTGGGCATTACTGCGGTGCTACGACCGGGGTGTGTCTACCATGAAGTTGTGTACTCTAATTTGTGCATATGGCACGTGGACCCCGTTGGCGGTTGCCCCACATATCAGCGAAAGGAAGTAGAAAGATAGGAGTAACTAGTTACACATAAATATATTTTTTGACAGAGAGATACTCCCTCTGTAAAGAAATATACAAATCTTTTATATCACAGACATGCTCACCTTGCCGAGAAATATACTCCCTCTGCAACGCACGGGCATTATGGGGGTTCAGCTTTTTTTATGGGGGTTCAGTTGAGAATATATTACTCAGACCGGCTCACGGTTCTGGACTTTGGGCCGCAGGCCGACCCTGCATGTTTGGGGGCCCATGTGTTCTACCTCAGCGCTTTTCATATTGCAAGCGATTGGTACGACGCTGGTTTTAGATGTTGTCGCAAGGTGAATACACAAAATTGAATAAAGCACGGCAGCTGTTGGAATGAAATCGAACGACAGTTCCTAACCAGCAATCAGAGTTGCAATTCTATCAACGATATACCATGTGATAAATAATACTGTCGTACTACTTATACACACAGGACACTTGTTTCACCATGCTAGATTATTACATCAAAATCTCTCGGAGGATAGATCAGTTCAGCAGTTGCGTGCTGCTATGAAGAATTTCAAAGTTGATTTGGACCAGCTCTCCTTGCCGAGAAAGTTCGATTTTGACATCATCCCCTACCGCAAGATATGATTTAGATTTGAACCTTGACCATCCTTTAGCATCACTCATCATGTGACCATCCTTTGTACTTACGGTATATTGAGCAGGTTCATTCACACCAAGGCTGCGCATGGTAAGAGAAACTTGGCCGCGGTCGCCCGGATTGTTGAACGACTCCCTCGTTGCTCTAGGAATTCTCTGTTTGCAAACAAGGACATACCAAACAGTTAGATCAACACAATGAATCATGTGAAACAACATGGAAAGAAAAAAGAACGAAGCACTTGGGCGGCTAATGCTTACCAAGAAGGTGGACATGTCGGTTTTTGTAAGGACTTTGGTATATGAAGTGCGAACTGCAGCCCAGTCTGTTGCCGATGCATCTACATGGGCCAGAGCAGATGCAAGTGCAAGTGTTGGTGCAGGTGCCGAAGCCGCTGCTGCTGCCGGAGATGGTGCTCCTTGTAGAGCTGGTGCCGGTGTCGATGCCCGATCCTCCGATAGATCAGACAGATCCGCTGACGCCGGTGCCCAATCCTTAGTTGGATCAGACTGAGCTGCTGCCGCTGTCAGTGCTAGAGCAACTGCGGGTGCTCGATCCGTTGTTGAAGGTGGTACCGATGTGCGAGACGGCGGCGATCGTGTCTGGTCTGCTATGATCAGCCTTCTAGCTTGACTAGGATCCGTGACCGTGATCTAGTTTTTTTCTTCATTTCTTTTAAACGCGAGAAGGACTAATTGTGGCGTTTTTGTTAAACCAAACTGCAGTTCATCATAGGGATTCAGCTTGTACTCAGACAACAGACTGATCCAATTTTTTCCAGTAATATAAGTGATGGACAATGCCTTCGTTACTGACACGACATAAGAAGTGAAACCTGCAAAAATAGCCATCGTAGAGCAAACCAAACGGTTTATTCTGTTATGAATGTCACATGGCAAAAACTTGCATCGTAAAATTGCAGGAAAAGAAAGAAAACATGAAATTAAATCAATAAGATTTACACAGTAAATCAATAAGATTTACATGATGTGACACGAGTGAATCCTTACCAGGAAATCACTATGTTGAAGTACTAAACAGAAGATTGATCGTCCAACTACGGGTGGCTTGCAGGGGCCCTGCCTACTCCCACAAGCAGGACAGTCTAAAGGTCGTGACAAATCGTATGGACCGAACATCCATGGGACTGGAAATCCTGGTGGGTGCGATAAACCCTGCAATGCATACAGATATTGGAGTGTAACCATAATTGATAAACCATCCTCACAAAACATATGATCTAGATACTTCAAAATATACAGACTGAATTGAGTGGACAAACATTAACATATACCGTTCTCAGGACTGACCACACACCAAAAACGGAAGTACTAATAAAAAATACAGGGTTCCCAAACACAAATCAAGTACTGAACAATAGTACTTACTACAGACAAACAAAGTTGCACTAACTAAACTCTGCAGACTATTTCTTGCCACCGACCTACGGGATGAACCCCGCCTAACTGACTAGGCCATGGACTTCGTGAGAGATGTCTACATGCACCATCACCACTTGTCAACCTTGGAGAACCTAACGGAGTGGTCTTTCCACTCATAAACATGATGATGAAGACAGGCCGCATCAGATTTGTTGGGAAGCTTTACAAGAACCACACCCTTCATAATTGAAGGCACGGCCAGGAAATTGTTGTGGTCAAGTACAGCCTCGAGAACACGCCTGACAACAAAGCAATTGGAAAACACTAGTTCAGGACACGTGGCGACAAGGACACATCAGCTGGATAGTTTAGCAGTAGAACTCATCACCAGGTCTTCCAGTTCACACGGCATGACTTTGAGAACTTCATCTCCACCGCGGACCTGGTTCTAATTCAAACGGAAACCATATTTTATTACTACCTCTGTTCAGAAATATAAGATGATTTTCGATATTATACTCCATATATGACTACATATACGCACATAAATGAGTGAACAAAGACACTAGAACATGTCTTCAAAGGCATGAGAGCAGAGGGATTACTTGCAATATCCATAACACAAGTTAATGAGGCAAAAATACCCTCTTCAAAGGTAGCATTGATGTTCATAAAGTACTCCCTCCGTCCCAAAATTCTTGTCTTAGATTTGTCCAGATACGGATGTATCAAGTCACATTTTAGTATTAGATACATCCGTATCTAGGCAAATCTCAGACAAGAAATTTGGGACGGGGGGAGTAGTTGAAAGTAATCTATAAGAAATCAGTGTCAACCTCTCGCATGTTTTGGTCAAAAGAGGAATTTAGAACCGTCATTTGGCACACTAAAATCACATGCAAGATCACCCAGAAAGTTGTACTACCAGTACTAGTACTGTGTGTTAGATGAAAAAACATGATCAAGATCGAGAAAAAGATCGTCAACAAGATACATTTACCTGGACTTTCTTAATGAGGGATCCTGGAGAGGGGGGCTTGGACAGGGCGATGGCTTTGAGCTTGTCTGCGGTAGTCTCTGCGGGGTACTTGCGCTTCTTCGTACCATGAGCCTCGACAGTTTTGGCCAGAGCCATAGACATCACGTCAGCTGGTGCTCCAGCGTCCATCCAAGAGAGGAAGCTGAGAGAGAAGAGTGAAAGGAGGAACGAGATGAGGGAGAAGCGAAGCGAGTGGGGGTTTTCTTCAAGAGAGGAAGCTAAGAGAGAAGAGTGAAATGATGGTTGCTTCGTCCGTCCAACTTACTGCTGAAAAGGAGGGGGTTTTGTGATTTGACGGCTCACTGGGCATTACTGCAGCGCTTCGATCGGGGTAGTCTACCGTCACTATACTATGGAGTAATTTAGTGCATGGCTGGTGGACCCAGGTGCTAGTTGTCCCACACGTCAGTGAAAGTGAGTAATTTAGTGCATGGCTGGAGGAGGATCCGCACGATAGAGCGTGTCCATTGTTTTTCCGAAGAAAAAAATGATTACAGCAAGCGTTTCCACTCTTACGATGGAGGAGTGTGAAACACGGCAGCCATTTGAAACATACACAGTGCTCCTACTACCAGGCATGTGCAGTGGTTCATACGTCAGTACTACACAATCTTGTTTCTAGTGTAGTAAGATATGACAATAACAAATGATGTTGTGCGCATGTCAACTACTCCTATATGTAACATAGTACCGCTTTTTCGACTGTCCGGTCAAGAACGAACGATGAGATCAATGTTAACAGAAGTAGGTCTACAACGCACAGAGAGTACGGTGCTACAGTACTCCACGAAACATGAACCATATGAAGCACAAATAGTGTTAGGCAGGGTGTATGAAGCGTGCACGGGATGGGAGAAAAAGTTCCCTTCTCGACCCACTTTTGGGTGTTTGGCAGAGTGCATGAAGGGTGCATGAGTCAACACTAGTAGGTTAACAAAAATACACGAAGAGGAAACAACTATATTGAGATGAGAATGAAACCAAACACACCCACACGCTTTGTGCTACAGTGACTGATCTGGACCGTCTGACTTTGATCCAACGGTCATGTTGCGCTGAGACATGGACATGCCCATGCAGAGGGCACCTAAACACCACCGAAGTCCCTCTACTTCTCGAGGCGCACGACATTGGTGATGCAGGGTGCAACCCCCGCAGAGCCTGCTCCCGGTCGACGGGAGCCAGCTCGTCAAAGACGGCGTCAAATGGCACGAATGGATTCCGGTGACAGAGCCCTGAAAGGATTTGCCCGACAACGGCGACGACAGCCTGCAACTCCTCCTTGTCCAGCTCAGCCCCCACCATCGCGCAGAGACGGCTCAGCTCCTTGGAGATATAGGTGAAGAAGGAGACCAGGTCAGGAAGCCGCAGCTCGTTGAAGTCGACCGGGTGGTCGAACGGGTTTAGCCCGACGGCCGACATCGTCGCCCTGGCACATAGGTAGGCATCGCGCAGCCGCAACACGTGCGTGGCAACTTGGTTCATCAAGTGGCTGAGGCGATCCTGGACCTCGTCACGATCGGCCCGCTCGCGCTCCAGCCGGCTCCCCTGACGGCTTATCGTATCTCCCGCTTTCTGCAGCAACGCCGCCGACGCCACGAGCATCTTTGTGGTGGACGCCTGCCGCTTTTGAAGCTCCGTGAACTCCCGCACATAACGGAGGAGCATGGAACTCCTCTCCTCCTTGAGCTCTCGGAGCTGCACGTCCTTGGCCCTGAGCTCCGCATCCTTGGCATGGAGCTCCTGTGTCAGGCGCCTCACCTCGGACTCCGTGATCTGCTGCGCTGCCATGGCACCAGGTAGGAGCAATGGGGAGAGGAAGCAAAGGCAGTGAAACGGCTGAAAGGCAATGCAATCTACGGGAAGGCGGAGGGAGCCAGCCGAGGAGCGGGGAATCTTTTGGTTTTCACCACGGTAAAACACCAGTCGACGACTTCTCACATCAGGGAGCAGTGGCTTTTACAGGCGGAGTCATCGTGACTAATTGCTGCCGCGCCTGCTCCCGTCAATCAAAAAAATAAAAATCCTACCGCGCCTGCTCCCGTCAATCAAAAAGTTAAAAATCCTGCCGCACCCAAACACCAGAGCAATGCCGTGGTGGATATTTAAATTTACCTGCAGGCAAGTAGATAAAAAAGGGGTGAAAAACAAATGTGGCGGCGGCCAAGCTAATCGGTCGAACTAGCCCAACTAGCTAGCCACCGTGCTTCACTGATGTACTCGGCGGGAAAGGAGGTCTTTCGTGACTTGACGACTCATTTACTTGCTTCGGCGCTACGACTGAGGAGGATCCATAAAATGTGCGGTAGGGCGTCCCACGTCAGGAAGAATATATGCGTGCACCACCCGGGAGGACCCCGAAACCGTGCGGTAGGGTGTGCCACGTCTCGGCATGGAGGAAAAAAGTGTGTGTAAAAATATACTGTATCGGATGTAGTACCTATGGTTCGACCTCGGGACCGAGCCAGTCGGTCGAAAACACCCCACTAGCCACACAGCTTCATCATGCAAACGTGCACGGAGGATAGATGTGGTTAGCTCCTTCTCGACCAGCCACAACGTCTCTTGTTCTAGGCGATTCTTCTATTTTCCAAGCTTTTATTTAGTTGTAATAACACCATGGCAAGCTAGTGCCGCTCTTCGTGTGTGCCCGTGCAAAGGTTAGATGATGGAGAGAAGAGAGATTGAGATCGCAGACCTGGGACCCACCAGTAAGTGAGACAACGGTCATGCACGTGTTGACGAGGCACTCCCTCTACTCTACTCAACGCAAGTACTGTATAAAATCAAGTTATGGGACAAAGCCAACAACCATTGTTGTTTCAGGCTATCGACTTACGCTTTGTAGTCCAGGTTTCCAGTTCGAATCTCGTCTTTCAGATTTGTTAGTTTTAGGTCCAAATTTGATTAATGACAAGTGGGACTCCCATGTGTTGTTCCGATATTTCAGTGTAGGATGGTTGTTTTGAACAAACACTTTGCGCGGTTAGACAAGTAACGACACGAGTTACACTTATTTTGCAAGTTTACGGACAAAAATGACAGCGGCATAGAATATCACATCCACCCCGTAGCTTAGATACTATGGTGATACGAGTTTTTACTCCATTGGAAGTGAGATCCAATGGCTTGGGAGTAGTCTTTGTAATTATGCGCAATTTCCAAACTCTCCAAAGGTTTTTTGCAAATAAAACATTCAGGCCTCGTGTGTGCCGCTGCATCTTCGATCCAACGGCTCCCCGTTACTCATATTAGATGCTCCCCGTAGCTTAATTACCCGCTACAGTGATATGAGCATCTAGGTCGTATGATCAGTGATCAGATGGCATATGCATAGTACTTGTACTTTCTGCGCATTTCCCAAACTCTATCAGCCGTATATTGCAAAAACATTCAAACCACTTATTGTGGGCCGTTAGATCTCAGTGAACTCGTATCACCATAGAATCTACGGTGCGGGACCACCTCATATTCTCCCGTGCGAGAAAACATAAGTTGCTATCGCAGCTTGGATGCTACGGTGATATGAGCTTGGAGGTCATTTGATCTGAGATCCAATGTCATATGAGCAGTCTTTGTGCTTGTAAGCAATGGCCAAACTCTTTTGGGGCTTTTCTGCAAAAAACCATTAGAACCACCGAGGAGGTGTTGGGTCACAAATCCAACGGCTCCGAAGAGCTTGTATCACCAAAGCATGTAAGGCGTGCTAGCACATGATATTCTTACATACAGGAGAATATGATGTCCTCCTTCATCTTAGATGCTACGGTGATACGAGCTTCGAGGTCGTTGGATATGGGATCCAAGGGCATCTGAGTAGTTTTTGTACAAATTGTGTGCAATTCTCAAACTCATCAAGGTTTCCTGTAAAAATATTAAGACACATCATGTGAGTTGCTATATCTCAGATCTACAAGGTCCAAGCAACTCGTATCGGCATATAGCATCTAAGGTATGGGGGCACATGATATTCTCTCGGGGAGGAGGGGTGGGGGTGCACAACCAATCGGTGGTTGGGAGGGTGGGGACAAATATAATCTAAACAACCCTAAACAGAGCTCCACAATTTTATCTAAGGTCGAGGGGTTGACCCCCAACAATCATAGCTCCGCCTAAACACAACATTTGCATGTACTGTACTACTAGACTTAATATTCATGTTTCAGTTTCATGTTCATTTCAAATACTCCCTCCGTTTCTTTATATAAGGTGTATTTGTTTTTTGAAAAGTCAACTGAGTACAAGTTTGACTAAGTTTTTAGAAAAATATATCAACATTCAGAATACGAAGTATATATCATTTGATTCATCATGAAAAGTAGTTTCATATTTTATGTACTAGGTATTGCAGATGTTGTTATTGTATTCTATAATCTTGGTCAAACATTCAAATGGTTGACTTGCACGGAAACCAATACACCTTATATTCTGGAACGGAGGGAGTATTGAACTGAGGACCATGCATGTCTTACATTTTACTCCATTCGTTCCTAAATATTAGTCTTTTTAGAGGTTTCAATGAACTGGCACATACGAATGTATATAGACATATTTTAGAGTCTAGATTCACTCATTTTGCTCCTTATGTAGTCACTTGTTGGTTGAACTCTCTAAAAGACTAATATTAGGAATAGAAGGAGTATTTTTGAATTCGTGTCATACATGCATAGTTTGGAAAAATAGATGCACTATACTTATTGGATTGTTGTTGTTTTCGTGCGTGTGTGTGTCTCTGTGTGTGTATGTGGTCATATGCTTGATACATACAAAGTTTTCTCACCTCCATATTGTTCATCTTTTAAATTTGAACTAGCAGTGTAACCCGCGCATTTGCGCGGCAAGATGTATAATTATTTTTATATTTGTTCTTTCAAGCATTTATTATATTTATTATATTAGGTTCAAGATATTGGTATGCCATCTGGTGGTCATTAAGATAAATAGAATAAATTTTGAGTTTACATCATGAAAATACTTGACAACTTGTTCTTTATATTGTAGTGTTACTCTACAGAACCAAAAAGATACTATACTCGGAGGTATAATTTTCTTCTTTTGTGTGTAGATAGTATATGTTTGTATTATTCGCTGAGTTTTCCTTTTTGGAGAAAAATATATATTCAAAGGTATGTTTAGAACATCATGCCTTAATGCATATTTGGGGAAACAACACGACATGAATTGATGAGAAGGCGTTTGGGAAGATGCACATGAAAATTATTAAAAACAGTATAAAGGAAAGATTATTTAAAGATAGAAAGAATACTCAAAAATATTATTGGAACCCTCTCTACTGTTTATGCTTAAAAAATACTTTCTTGTTATTTGTTTGGTTTCCTTCAACTTTGTATGAAACACATTGTTACTCATTTGCTGGTCGGGCAAGTATCGCCTGCTAATGCTGCTTTTACCTAGATTAATGAAAGCTCTCGTTCTAGAAATTGAAATGCTATGCATGGTATTTTTCTCATGGATTGTGACACTCCATAATTTTTTTGTCCATGTAGTATATTTGTATGAATCGTATGTTTATCGCTTCGCTGACTCATACATGGTTCTTATCAGTCCACTTTTCCAGGCATCAAGTCAGTACACTTAAATAGATAGGTTGCATGTCACGTTGACACAGTGTTTCGTGGAATTTTATATGCATGTCTAACTATTCTATAT
>NC_041388.1:453523780-453541580 GCF_002162155.2 Triticum dicoccoides | reverse complement strand
TATTTTCTCATATAAAAAGCGTCCAAATTTAGGGAATTTTGGATTTAACAGTCCATAAGATTTTTCTTATTTATTCAATGTACAGCGATACTTTATATGCTTACGATCCTTTTTTTCCAGTATGCTTACACTTTATTTTTTGGCAGTATGCTTGCACTTATACATACAGTTGTATGTGTATCAAAAATTGTGACGCCTACCAGATGTTCCAGTTTATGTTGGCTTCCTCCTTGGTCAATTTGTCTTGTAGAGGCCTAGTAAATTAGTCCGACTACAGTTATTCGGAAAAACAATCCGAGAACAGTTGTGACTGCGTTTTGTTACAGGATGCAACCATATAATCTGTACTCCAGTTTCCATCCGGCGAGCATTTAGGTGTATTTTCTTAGTGCGTGCGTGGTTGATTATTTTTAAATAATATGAGAAGCAGTCGTGACTTGTAGCTGTTTACCTGTTTCTTTTTTTCTTCGGGAAAGTTTGCCTGTTTCCTTTTATATGTATGGTCTATTTCTACGTGGCATGTCGTGCCACACGTAAGTGATTGATTTCGTTTCTTTTAGAAGGAGAAGTCGTGACAGGCTATGTGTTTTCCCTAGTATGTACATGAACTATTTGTAGATGTCATGATACATGAGACATGCCCTTTTTTTAAACTATTCTATATGTCCCTAAATGAGTATTTCTTGTGCTTGATTTTTTTTAATGGTCTAAGAAAACAACCGTGAGATCAAGAAAAAATAATTCCTTTTTTATATAATTTTTTTGAGCAGTTTTATATAATTTTCGTAGCTTTTGCTTCTATCGTTATCCAAGCCAACCCATTTAGATTCCACAAATAAAAAAAAGCGAACGCATATAGACTGCGCCCAATAGGCAGCCCATATCATATCTTATGGCCCAACACAGCGTGCGTCTAATACTCTTTTCTCTTTTGTCTCCTGTCTTTGTGTCGGGTGTACCTCTAGCCGGCCCATATAATTTGCTAGTATTGGTTTGCCCGGTCCATATGGGAATGTGTCTTTTTTTTTCTCATCTCATGAAAAGAAGCACGTATTTTTATATGGAACTTTTCTGCGTACATGACTCAATCACCTCTGGTTGCCTTTTTCTGGGAGGATTCCGATTGCTTTTTTTTACATGAGCTGATTGGCTTGTTGATTGAGACGTACGTACATGTTTTTTTAGCTTGTGCCCGGTACGTGTCAGGTTATAAGAATTGTACATAATATTGTTCTACGTAACCCTTTAAATCTTTTAATCTCAACAGTTATATCGTAAATTAATGGATCAAATATTTTTATCATATGTGGACGAATGTGGTGGCTTTTTTTATTTCTGTTTTAATTATATAATAGATTTGCATTGGAAAACTTACTAGGGATACCATGAAATGTGAAATCCACGTTGAGATCACTATATCACAAACTCACTTTAATTCAACAACTCGTCATAAATCAATTACCATGTTGAGATTAGTATTTGCAAGGAAAATACGGGTATTGTAATACACATAGATTCGTTCGGTAATTTAAAAGGTTCCTTTCGTATTCTCGAATGGTAGGACCCAACGGCGTACCAGCCAGACCTTGGCTCGTGTTGATCCTAAAAAAATAAAAAA
Organism: Triticum dicoccoides; assembly: GCF_002162155.2. NCBI lineage: Eukaryota > Viridiplantae > Streptophyta > Magnoliopsida > Poales > Poaceae > Triticum > Triticum dicoccoides. The sequence continues at coordinate 453,539,962 of NC_041388.1, read as the reverse complement.
AATAAAAAAACGGGCTCGTGTCCTTCGGTGGCGTGCGTGGTACGCACATTAGGCAACCCAACCAATCGAGCCTCAGCGTTTCAAGTCGAAATATCTAGCAGCCAGAATTCCGGCCCTAGGAAATTCCCCTCATGTTCCCGGTCCATAATGACTACCGATGAACAACGGAGGGATGCTTTAGTAACTAGACAACGTTACCTACCGTCTCGAGCACGGTTCAATTCCCTCGATCGCCGCTCGGCAAGGTCACCCGTCAACTGCATTGCCTAGTACTACTACTACACCAGGATGAGCACAAAATTGAGCTCGTTTGTTCGTGCCTAGTACTTGAGTTAATATATGAGGCAATGCACTGGTACGGAGGGATTATCCTTTTACTCTGCATATATAACTTGTCTGAAGTCTAACTAAGAAAAATGTTTGACCAAATCCTTTCTTAAGAAATACATCAGGAGAGATGTACGGCTTGAAAATTTATTGCATGATGCAGGTTATGATACTGTTTTGAATCCTGGATCTTAAATTTCAGAAAATCCAAAAGTGAGCATAAATTCTTGAAACTGAGCATGGTCACGTGATATGGCAGAAATATTACTTCGTAAGTTTTTTCTTCAATTTGAGACAAGCTGCTTGTGACAAGTTGCACAAATGAAGAGCCAAGGTATTTTGGGACAAAGACCTGTCACGTTAAGGCGAACGCTTTCACTATTGAAACCGTCGGCGTTTACGTGCCGCCACGAGTCCCCGCTTCTCATCGGCAGGTGTCGTCCGAGCAAGCGTGTGAGTCGACGGGAGGCGTGCGAGCAGACCGCTGCGCCGGCTGACAGGGAAGCGTGCAAGCAGACCGCTGTGCAGGCTCACTGGGAGGCGAGCCCTTTGACCAGGCTCCACCGCCCACCTTCGTCCCAACTGCTCCCTCTTTTAATGTCGCCGGCGCCGCAGTTTAAAATCAACCCCGCACTACCCGGTATCGCTACAATCTTCTCTCTTCCTCTCCGATTCTCCTGTAGTCTACCTCCAACTAGCCTGACCTAAACATACGCCATGCCGCATCATGATGGTCTACCCTTAGTGTTCCAGTTTCCTGAGGAAGACACCCAGCCGGAGTCTCTAGAACATAAGGCGCTTTGGGACGAGCTTGAACTGGCCTTGCGGGAAGACGCCACGCCTGTCCTCGCTCCCGTTCCGGCTCCCGTCGCCCCGACTGCGCCAGCGCCCATCCCCATGGCATTGATGGGCTGGGAGCCGCACATTGTCGCCGAGCTTGATCCCACGGGGTTCCACGAGGTCACCGCCGACTTTCACGCGCCCGTGCACCTGCCAGTGCATGCGCCTACGCGTGCACTGGCGCGCACGCCCGTGCACCCGCCAGCGCATGCGCCTGCTCGTGCACTGACGTGCGTGCCCGTGCCGGTGCCCGTGCACATGAATGTGTCCGCCACGCCGTTGACAGCACTTGTCCCCGCGCGGGTGCCAGTGCCCCCCTCAGCGGCATGGATCGCCGCCGTCGACCGCTTCCTTGCACCAACGCCAGTCGCCTCCTCCCGCAAGTTGACTTGCTCCGAAGTCCAGAACATTTTGGCCTTCCTTGAAGCTAGGACAATGTCCAGGAGTATGCCAACAATGGCGCAAGACGCCGCCGTCGCCGTCTGTTAGTGGCCCGACGACACATAGAGCACGGCAGAGGAGCCGCTTCCCACCGCGAGACGCCGCCGCCGCCGCCGCGTAATCTAAATTTGCCATGAAAAATGTTCGGATTACCATGCTTAAAATCCGAACGTTTATCATTTCCGTTTATTTTATATCGGTCGTTGTATAATTTAAAATCGGAGTCAGACTGAACGAAATCTATGGTTTGATCGATTGGATGTTCTGCTAGAGCCGTATCAAATTAAATATAAAATGTCATCAAGCCACATGTATTCCTTGTCATCCAACGACCTAGACTGCTTCAATGTCGAGCGCTCAACATGTTTAGCGTGCAGTTAATTTCATGCAAAAAATAGTGCTAATCACGTAATAACACGCAAATAATATCCTAGTACTTAATATCCGCATGCACTTAATATACTTCCAAATTAACTGCTAGTACGTGAAACTGGCGCCGTGACTTGTGAACGCGTCCACATATGGTCAACGGCATCATCGCCGACGAGTTCTTCGTGTTTGCCCATGCGTCTAAACGCAGAAGGGGAGGAGAGAGAGAGAGAGCACACATGGAACCCACCAATAAGTGAAGGTGAATAGTACTAAAAATAATATTACATGTTATCCATTAAATAGGCTGTGGTAATATAAAAACACTATCTGAACAAAGGGGGGTACAACAAACATTGCTCTTCTACGTATGTTGCCTATTGACGTGCGGCTTGAAGGGCCGGTCGCATGTTCGATCCTCGTCCTTTATTTTTTATTTGTATATGGGTCCAAATTTGTTTCATGACATGTGGGCCCCTCGGTGTATAGTTTGTAGCACTTTAATTTGTTGGTCGAAATTTGTTCCATTCCAAGTGGACTATCGGTGTGTAGTTTTGTAGCTTATTTATAATAATTAAAGAGAACAACATAGTTTTTTGCAATAATACCATGGTGCGACATTGAAGGCGAGAAAGGACGTGCGAGAGAGCGATGACCGAGCCAGAGGGAAATCAATAGGGGAGTTGCGGGGGTTACAACGGTGTTTGGAGTAGTTGTGGGCCGAATGCTACGAAATTATAATCTAAACCGACTGGAATAAATGCCTGCACAAATTAATCCAAGGTTGGAGTGCTCCTCGCAATGTAAATAGCTCCGGCTTTGCGAGGGATGGAGAGGTACTAGCTTCAATGCGTGGAAGATACGGGGTGAGAAAGCGAGGTCAATCGAGAGACATATAGATAGAGAGACAAAGTGAGTGCGGTCCGACATTCATTGAACAGATATATATGCTCTAGAGAGATATAGTCCGATTGAGCTTTTGGCAAGGGTGAGGGTTGTAAGATAGAGCTGGAGAGATGATCTAGTCACAAACGTGTAGATATATTTTGTGCGTGGGAGGAAGCAAGGTCAATCGATCACATAGGGTCACTGTGCGATCGAAAGAGTGAGACGGGTTGGAGAGAGTGACCTAGATAGACAATGTGCGTGAGAGAGTATACAATGTGAATAGGTCGGATTGGGCTCAAACATGGTGATATATCGTTTTTGTCCGAGAAAGAGCGAGGTCAATCGAGACATACAAAGAGAGAGAGAGAGAGAGAGAGAGAGAGAGAGAGAGATTGAGTGAGCGTGGCCCGCCATGAGGTCGAAAGAGTGGCGGCGGCTTGGATGGACTGACCTAGATAGACAATCTGCATGAGAGAGTATAGAGTGTGTCGATAGAGGCCCGAACAGAGAGATATATCATTTGTGCATGAAAGAAAACGAGGTTACATGAGACTCAGATAAAAAGAGCGAGATTGAGCAAGTGTGGCCCGCCGTGCGGTAGAAACAGTGAGACAGTCTCGAGGGAGTGACCTAGATATACAACGTGCGTGCGTGCGCACGAGAGGTTGGGGGGGCTAGATAGGCAATGCATGTATTTAGCGCGAGAGGGAGAGGGGAGAGAGGGAGAGAGCTCAGCATGGGGTGCAATGGCGGGTGTGTGAGGTAAATACATTTGGTAACAGAGTGGAAAAAGGGGTTTTGTAGTTGAGAGACTTAGAGATCGAAACATGGAGAGAAAGAATGAACGTGTGTGGAAACCGATAGCTTCCTAAGGTGGTTAGGAGAGGAAGATTGACCGATACAGGAAGTAAGTAGCGTGTGTCGGGGGGGGGGGTGCTAAAAACAACATTTGAATGTACATAGTACGAGACTTAATATCGATGTTTCGATTCGGTGTACATTGTAAGATTTGAACCGAGGACCATGCATACGGGTATTTCGAATTTGTGCCATACTAAGTTTCGAAAATTTGAATTGACTCAATTTGTTGTGCTTTTTTGTAGGTCATATGTTTGAATCCATCCAAAAGTTTTCTCACTACCATGGTGTTCATCATATACATATGAATTTGTATTTAAAAAGTAGCGTGGATACAGTGAAATGCGAAATCCACGTTAGAATTGGAGATCGTTACGTGACACACACTCTAATTCAAATAACTAGTTATGTGACACACACTCTAATCCACGTTAGCATGGATATTGTTTCGATTTTTTTCAAATAACTCCTCATTAATTAATTTATAGTACTCCCTCAATTCACTTTTATAAGACCTTGAAGACATTTCAGACAATGTGCAAAACAGTTCATTTTAAGTTGTCTGAAACGACTTACAAAAGTGAATGGAGGGAGTATATCGTTTCGAATGACTAATTATTGCAAGGAAAACACGGGCATGGTATACATACAGATTCGTTTGCAAATGAAAGAAGATTCGTTTGCATTCTCAAATGTAGGCGCACCAGGCAGACCAGGGTCGTGTGGGGGTGGACGCTGCTTCGGTGCATTAAAGGCACCTACCTTTGGGTCACTGACATGTGGGCCAGCCACCTGTTGGGACCACATGTCATGGACACAAAGGCAGGTGCCTTAAGGCACCGAAGCATAGTCCTGTCGGGGTGGTCGCGTGTGTCGGACGGACGCGTAGCACCCAGCCACCCACCCCCTCCCTCCCTCCCCCACTCCCCCACCCCCACCCCCCTCCAAAGAAAGGATGACGGCAAAATAAGTTTGCGCTTCCACATTTCGGATTGAAATATCTGGCAGCCCCAATTCCAGCCCTGCAAAATCTCTCTTCTCCATCGTCCCCTTCCGCGCCCAGATTGCTCAAATCCCTAATTCACCGCCAACCCAAGCAAAGTTTGAATCGCCCCTCGTCTCATCTCTTTCCCCACCTCTGTGCCAGACAACGACGAAGAAGACGACGGTCGCGCTTCACCATTGCACCAGAGCTACCTCATCTACGCCCTCGTCCACAGCACTGGGTGGTCCACCGATAACATCGGCCGCCGCAACCGACATGCCTCACAGACACCGAGTTCCACTGCATCAGGTGCGCTTCACCGACGCCGTCTCCCAGCTCACCAGGGATACTTCACCGAGCACATCATCGCACCTCCGCCCCCCGAGGCCGTTGGGGCTTCACCAACGGTCTCGTCCACCACATCATAGCGTTCCACTGCCACTCAAGATCTGCATCCGTGCGCGGCCAGCCAACGCCAGCGCATCACCCTCAATGGCTTTGAAGTGACCCGCACTCTAGCTAGGCAAGCATGCCCAAACGTCGGCCCGAACTAGGTATCCACACATCACTCCCTTGTGCATTGTTCTGACGATGTTTGGATATCCTTTCACTGCTCTCTTAGCTTACACGCCTATGCAACTCTGACTTTAACTCTTATTTCTTCTGGAGATATCATCTGAAACAAGCAAATCCATTTTTTAGCGAAGCATGACGGCGCTACGGGATCTGGTACACATCCTGCACCATTTGTCCCATTTGTCTCGGTTCATGAGGCCCATTTGTCCCGGTTGCCGAACCGGGACTAAAGGGTCGGTAGTTGATACGTCTCCAACGTATCTATAATTTTTGATTGCTCCATGCTACTTTATCTACTGTTTTGGACTATATTGGGCTTTATTTTCCACTTTTATATTACTTTTGGGACTAACCTATTAACTGGAGGCCCAGCCCAGAATTGTTGTTTTTTTGCCTTTTTCAGTATTTCGAAGAAACAGAATATCAAACGGAGTCCAAACGGAATGAAACCTTCGGGATCGTGATTTTCCAACCGAACGTGATCCAGGATACTTGGACCCTACTCCAAGAAGCCTCCGAGGAGGTCACGAGGGTGGAGGGCGCGCCCCCTTGGGCACGCCCCCCTACGTCGTGGGCCCCTCGGAGCTCCACCGACGTACTCCTTCCTCCTATATATACCTACGTATCCCCGAACGATCAGAACAGGAGCCAAAAACCTAATTCCACCGTCGCAACCTTCTGTATCCATGAGATCCCATCTTGGGGGCTATTTCGGAGCTCCGCCGGAGGGGGCATCCACCATAGAGGGATTCTACATCATCACCATAGCCCCTCCGATGAAGTGTGAGTAGTTTACTTCAGACCTTCGGGTCCATAGCTAGTAGCTAGATGGCTTCTTCTCTCTTTTTGGATCTCAATACAATGTTCTCCCCCTCTCTCATGGATATCTATTTGATGTAATCTTCTTTTTGCGGTGTGTTTGTTGAGATCGATGAATTGTAAGTTTATGATCCAGTATTATCTATGGAAAATATTTGATTCTTCTCTGAATTCTTTTATGTATGATTGATTTATCTTTGCAAGTCTCTTCGAATTATCCTTTTTGGTTTGGCCAACTAGATTGGTAGTTCTTGCAATGGGAGAAGTGCTTAGCTTTGGGTTCAATCTTGCGGTGTCCTTACACAGTGACAGAAGAGGCAGCAAGGCACGTATTGTATTGTTGCCATCGAGGATAACAAGATGGTTTTTTTTATCATATTGCATGAATTTATCCCTCTACATCATGTCATCTTGCTTACGGCGTTACTCTGTTTTTAACTTAATACTCTAGATGCATGCTGGATAGCGGTCGATGAGTGGAGTAATAGTAGTAGATGCAGAATCGTTTCGATCTACTTGTTTCGGACGTGATGCCTATATACATGATCATTGCCTAGATATACTCATAACTATGCTCAATTCTGTCAATTGCTCAACAGTAATTTGTTCACCCACCGTAGAATACTTATGCTCTTGAGAGAAGCCACTAGTGAAACCTATGGCCCCCGGGTCTATTCTCATCATATCAATCTATATCACTTTATTTATTTGCTTTGTTTTTACTTTGCCTTTACTTTTTACTTTGCATCTATCTATCAAAAAATACCAAAAATACTATCTCTATCAGATCTCACTCTCGTAAGTGACCGTGAAGGGATTGACAACCCCTAAGTGTTGGTTGCGACTTGCTATCGTTTTGTGTAGGTACGAGGGACTTGTGCGTGGTCTCCTACTGGATTGATACCTTGGTTCTCAAAAACTGAGGGAAATACTTACGCTACTTTGCTGCATCATCCTCTCCTCTTCGGGGAAATCCAACGCAGTGCTCAAGAGGTAGCAAGAAGAATTTCTGGCGCCGTTGCTGGGGAGGCTCACGCAAGAAAGTCAACCATACCAAGTACCCATCGCAATCCCTATCTCTCTCATTACATTATTTGCCATTTGTCTCTCGTTTTCCTCTCCCCCACTTCACCCTTGCCGTTTTATTCGCCCTTCTTCCGTTCGATCTTATGTTTGCTTGTACATTCTTTTTGCTTGCATCTTCGCTTGCTAAAAGTTTATGGATCCTCATCCGCTTGCCAATCTTTTTAAGAGATCCGATTATGATGAACCAATTGCTAGTGAGTTTTGTGCACTAGATTATCTTTATGAAGTTTTGCTTGAAATTCGTGAATCTAGAAATTGTGATGAAGTACTTTATGACGAGATTCACGATAACTCTTTGAATAAAAAGCATGGTTGCAATGATTTTACTATAAGTTCTCTTGATGACAATTGTGCTAATAATATGCAAAACTCTAAGCTTGGGGATGCTAGTTTTGCTATGTCTACTACTTGTTGTAATGATTGGGGTGATTCTTCTTATGATCTTGAAAATTTATTTAAGCCCCATGATGAATATGAGATTGGTAATAGTGTTTGCAATAATATTGAAAGTGGGATTGGAAAAGTGTCAACATCTGATCCCACATATTTGGAGAATGTTCAATCTTATGGTATTTTTTATAAAAGTGGGTTTGGAGAGGTCATGACTTTAGTTAATGTTAATCCCACTATTTTGGAAGAATGTCAACTTTACATGCATGTGGATCGTGTTGAGAATATGTTATGTGATAGCTATTTTGTTGAATTTGCTTATGATCCTACATGTAATTATTATTAGAGAGGAAAATATGGTTGTAGAAATTTTCATGTTACTAAATTACCTCTCTTCATGTTGAGATTGCTATCATCTCTTTGTTCTTCCTTGCATATACTTGTTTTTGTTTGCCTTGAAAATTTGTTTGCTTATAATATGCCTATGCATAGGAAGTATGTTAGAATTAGATGTGTTTGTCACATGTTTCATGATGCTCTCTTTGCTCTTCAATTCTTGTCTTTCTTGTGAGCATCATTAAAATTCTCTATGCCTAGCTAGGGGCATTAAATGATAGCGCCTGTTGGGAGGCAACCCAATTTTATTTTATTTTATGTTTTTTGTTTTTGCTTCTGTTTAGGAATAAATAATCCATCTACCTTCTGTTTGGATGTGGTTTTATGTTTTAATTAGTGTTTGTGCCAAGTAGAACCTATAGGATAACCTACGATGATAGTTGATTTGATTCTGCTGAAAAACAGAAACTTTGCACGCACGAATTTAGTTATGATAAATCACTGGAACGTGCTTTTGCGTTGATTCTTTTTGATGATGATCAATAAACAAAATTTCCAGGACTTCCTATTTTGGTAGAATTCTTAGAGTTCCAGAAGTTTGCGTTAGTTACAGATTGCTACAGACTGTTCTGTTTTTGACAGATTCTGTTTTTCGTGTGTTGTTTGCTTATTTTGATGAATCTATGGCTAGTAAATTAGTTTATAAACCATAAAGAAGTTGGAATACAGTAGTTTTAACACCAACATAAATAAAGAATGAGTTCATTACAGTACCTTGAAGTAGTCTTTTGTTTTCTTTCTCTAACGGAGCTCACGAGATTTCTGTTGAGTTTTGTGTTGTGAAGTTTTCAAGTTTTGGGTGAATTATTTTGATGGATTATGGAACAAGGAGTGGCAAGAGCATAAGCTTGGGGATGCCCATGGCACCCCCAAGATAATCCAAGGACACCAAAAAGTCAAAGCTTGGGGATGCCCCGGAAGGCATACCCTCTTTCGTCCACTTCCATCGGTAATTTACTTGGAGCTATATTTTTATTCACCAACATGATATGTGTTTTGCTTGGAGCGTCTTGTATTATTTGTGTCTTTGCTTGTGAGTCTACCATAATCATCCTTGCTGTACACATCTTTTGAGAGAGCCATACATGATTTGGAATTTGTTAGAATACTCTATGTGCTTCACTTATATCTTTTGAGCTTGATAGTTTTGCTCATAGTGCTTCACTTATATCTTTTGAGCGTGATAATTTTTGCTCTAGTACTTCACTTAGATCTTTTAGAGCATGGTGGTGGATTCGTTTTAAAGAAACTATTGATCTCTCATGCTTCACTTAGATTATTTTGAGAGTCTTTAATAGCATGGTAATTTGCTTAATGTTAATATACTTGGTGTTCAAGATATGTGAAACTTTCTTTTGAGTTAATTGAATACTAAGATAAGTTTGATGCTTGATAATTGTTTTGAGATGTGGAGGTGATAATATCAAAGTCGTGCTAGTTGGGTGATTATGAATTTGAGAAATACTTGTGTTGAAGTATGCAAGTCCCGTAGCATGCACGTATGGTTAAAGTTGTGTAACAAATTTGAAACATGAAGTGTACCTGGCTTGTGCATCCTTATGAGTGGCGGTCGGGGACGAGCGATGGTCTTTTCCTACCAATCTATCCCCCTAGGAGCATGCGCATAGTACTTGAATTTTTGATGGCTTCTAAATTTTTGCAATAAGTATATGAGTTCTTTTGACTAATGTTGAGTCCATGGATTATACGCACTCTCACCTTTCCACCTTTGCTAGCCTCTTCGGTACCGTGCATTGCCCTTTATCACCTTGAGAGTTGGCGCAAACTTCGCCGGTGCATCCAAACCCCGTGATATGATACACTCTATCACACATAAACCTCCTTATATCTTCCTCAAAACAGCCGCCATACCTACCTATCATGGAATTTCCATAGCCATTCCGAGATATATTGCCATGCAACTTCCATCATCATCATCATGACATACATTACTTTTGTCATATTGCCATTGCATGATCTTGTAGTTGACATCATATTCGTGGCAAAGCCACCATGCATTATTTTCCATACATGTCACTCTTGATTCATTGCACCATCCCGGTACACCGCCGGAGGCATTCATATAGAGTCGTATCTTGTTCTAAGTTTCGAGTTGTAATCCTTGTGTTATAATCAATAGAAGTGTGATGATCATCATTATTAGAGCATTGCCCAAAAAAAGAGGAAGGCCAAAAAGAAAAAAAGGAAGGCCCAAAAAAGGGGGCAATGGTACTATCTCTTTTTCCACACTTGTGCTTCAAAGTAGCACCTTGTTCTTCATGTAGTGAGTCTCATATATTGTGCTTGAAAGTAGCACCTTGTTCATCATGTAGTGAGTCTCATAAGTTGTCTTTTTATACTAGTGGGAATTTTTCATTATAGAACTTGGCTTGTATATTTCTACGATGGGCTTCCTCAAATGCCCTAGGTATTTGTGAGCAAGCGAGTTGGATGCACACCCACTAGTTTTCTTTTGTTGAGCATTCATAGCTCTAGTGCATCCGTTGCATGGCAATCCCTACTCCTCATGTTGACATCAATTGATGGGCATCTCCATAGCCCATTGATTAGCCTCGTCAATGTGAGACTTTCTCCTTTTTTGTCTTCTCCACACAATCCCCATCATCATATTCTATTCCACCCATAGTGCTATGTCCATGGCTCACGCTCATGTATTGCGTGAAGGTTGAAAAAGTTTGAGATTATTTAAGTATGAAACAATTGCTTGGCTTGTCATCGGGGGTATAGAAGTTGGGAACATCTTTGTGTGACGAAAATGAAGCATAGCCTAACTATATGATTTTGTAGGGATGAACTTTCTTTTGCCATGTTATTTTGAGAAGACATGATTGCTTTGATTAGTATGCTTGAAGTATTATTACTTTTGTGTCAATATGAACTTTTGTCTTGAATCTTTCGGATCTGAATATTCATATCACAATTAAGAAGATTTACATTGAAATTATGCCAAAGTATCACTCCGCATCAAAAATTCTTTTTTAATCATTTACCTACTCGAGGACGAGCAGGAATTAAGCTCGGGGATGCCTGATACGTCTCCAACATATCTATAATTTTTGATTGCTCCATGTTACTTTATCTACTGTTTTGGACTATATTGGGCTTTATTTTCCACTTTTATATTACTTTTGTGACTAACCTATTAGCCGGAGGCCTAGCCCAGAATTGCTGTTTTTTGCCTTTTTCAGTATTTCGAAGAAACAGAATATCAAACGGAGTCCAAAAGGAATGAAACCTTCGGGATCGTGATCTTCCAACCGAACGTGATCCAAGAGACTTGGACCCTACTCCAAGAAGCCTCCGAGGAGGTAACGAGGGTGGAGGGCGCGCCCCCTGGTCTTCGATGAAATCCAATGCAGTGCTCAAGAGGTAGCAGTAGTAAATCCCAATACATTTAGTCCCAGTTCGCCCAGGAACCGGGACAGGTGGGGCTCCACGTGGCCGCTGCCGCTTGCCCAGGCAGGAGGGCCTTTTGTCCCGGTTGGTGCCACCAACCGGGACCAAAAGGCTTCCACGCGTCAGCAGTTCAGGGGCTGGGGGTTTTTTTTTAAAAGGGGGGGTTGGGGTTTGGGGGGTTTTGTAGGGTTAATATAGGGGTTTCATATATTGTGTTAGCTAGCTAATAGAGAGAAGTGTCCTCTCTTATCTCCGTGCTTGCTCGACGCTACATACTATACGTATAGAGAGGACTCGACACGCTAGCTATCTAGTAAGCAAATGAAGGAAACCATTAAGTACAGAAGATCGTCATGAACATATACACAGAGAGAAGTGATCGACCTCTCCTTCTCTGATAGTTGGTTGAACAACAAGTTTTCATATATCTATCCGATGCTACTGGTTATATACATATATATATATATAGACACACACACGCACAATATTAGATCTCTTACAAAGTCCCCTAACATCTGAACTCAACTTCCACACGGTATTCTCCATGTTTGTCGATGACGTGGTCAAGAAGGAATCCCGCCAATTCCTCTTGAATTGCTCATATGAGATCTTGTGGTAGGAGTTCATCCCGCATGTGAAACATCTAATTTGAAGAAGGGGGTCAATACATATTTATGAATTAAACTCAACACAAATGATGGTAATAAAATAAAACTATGAATATTATTGCTTACGCACTTCACATTGTTGTTTTGAGTAGCCCCGCTCACAGGTCGTGTGGCGGATGAAGTCGCAAATGTAGTATCCACAGAAATCATTTCCGGGTTCCTGCCACAACCACTTTACAAGAAATAGAGGTCAATCAAACTGATAAGCAAGCATGCTAAATGGTATTGATGAAACTAGCTAGAATCAATGGGAGATGCGCGGAACTAGCTAGTAGCTAGTACTTACTTTTGGGTGGTTAAATCACAGCTGCGCCGGCAGTCCCGGAGCTTGTGCGGTGAACTTCTTCAAAACCCTGCCAGACAAAGAAAACAATTACTTGATATCAGGAACTGAACAAAGTTTCCTATATGGTGTGATAATGATCGATTGAACTTACTTCTCGAGCATTTTATTCATGGTCGCATACTCCTCCAGATTTTTTCGTTTCGAGTCTATGACGGTTACTAGTCCCCGCTCAAGCTTAATCTCTAGCAGAATAAAGTGGAAGTCACGCACGCATGCATAACTCATCAATTACATCACTATAACCTCGAGTAATAAGGGAAACCGAATATGCACAAGACAGTAACACTCACTTGTATTCGTAAGGAAAGAGTACTATATCTTTGTTTTGATTTTGAAGTAACGATCGTAGCAAGTTGGCCTCGGTATCTCTGGTATCATGTTTAACATTCCATTCATCCATGAGATTTGTGTTAAGGAACCTAATATCACCAATTTGTCTTTTCTTCAATTCGGCGATCTTCAATCTGCATAATATAGTGAGGATAATTATATATACATGCAACGAAAGAGCTGAGCTATATATAGAGACTTAATTAATTACAGAGAAGTAGTACTTACAGACAGTAGCAAGTGATGATTGTTTTATCGAGGGCCTTTTGATTGAAAAACTGGAAGAACTTCTCATGTGGAACAGACAACAGATCAATTCCAATGAGGTCGTGCTCCTGTTTAACTCTCAGCGTCAAAGTATCCGTCCCAGACTTCCTGCAGATGTCCATGTACCAATCATGGAAGCTTCGCATCATCGTTGTTAGAGGAGTACCGGGTTTGACGAGAGGCCTCCCGTGCCGGAATCTTAATGTGTCCACCTCCATTGTTTCAAAAAGTGCATCGTCGGGCATGTAATCTCCAGGATTGGTACCTGGCAGCATCCCCAGAAGATTAGCGACGATATCTCTAGACACATTGAGCGGCGGGCACGATTGCTTTCGTTGTTCGCCAAGCTGGGAATTTTTTCCCTTTTCTTTGTTCTTCTAGCCTTTGATCAGTGCAAGTACTTCCCGACTGCTCCACTTCCTTATATGTCTTTTCAATGATGCGGTCATAGTTGGATTGCGGCGGAGGCAGTGGTGGTCGCTGCAGGGCATCCAAAGTGCGCTTCACTTTCACCGGATCTATCTTCTCCGCCGAAGGTGGATGTTTCTTAGCTTTTACAGATGAAAGAAGTCATTCACTTGGCCTTCACAAATCTTCTGGTTTTCCTCCTTGCTCCTCTCATATGGTAACTTCTCTAGAGGCTTGAGAGACGATGGACCGAATCTGTATTGCCTCCCGCCTCTAGCTGTACTGCTAGACGCCAGAGCAGCCAGAGCGGCTGCGGCTGTCTTCTTTCATTGCTTAAGAGGCGGAGCAGCCGGAGGCAGACTACTACGACGCGCCGGAGCAGCCGGAGCGGGAGTGTCTGTGTTCCTCCGTCGCATACAAGGAGGCGAAGGAGGAGGCGGGCTGCTCGGACGCGCCGGAGCAGGCAGAGAAGGAGGCGGAGTACTGCCGCCCTCACGCGCCGGAGCAGGAGGCGGAGTGCCCTGATCACTCACCGGAGGAGGAGAAGGAGGCAAAGGAGGCGGAGTGCCCAGCTGACTCGCAGGAGCCGTGAAGTACAAAAGGTTGATGTGCTCCTTCCGCCATAGACACAGAGTCTTCATAGCAAGACCCAGCTGAGTCTCCCCATCACCTGTAGGGTGCTGAAGCTGGAGCTCGTCAAATCCCTCCGCTGTTTCGTCCACCATCACAACATCATAGCCTTGTGGAATCGGACGACAGTGAAAAGTTGCTCCGGGTGAAGGAGGGAACACAGAGCCGACGGCTGCCTTGACTTTGAGCTGAAGCCATTGCGTCATAAGGTGGCACTGGTGTGAATCCGTGATAAAATCCACAGGATAGCTAGGACCCGTCAAGTCAGGCTGCTGAACGAGCTCGATGGAAGCCACGCTGCTTCTCCGCTGAGATGGAGGGGTAGCTTCTGGGGGTAGCTTCTTGGGCAGGATCTCGCAGTTGTTGGTTCTCAACATCTTGTCGTTCCTCTAGCTTCCGTACCCTTGCCTTAAGCTGCTGCAGTTTGCTCTGCTCCACTTTCCTCCTCCTCTCTTGTGTTTTGTAACCACCTACGTCGGGAAACCCAACCTTCCACGCAAAGGAGCCTAGCGTGCCTCGTGTTCGTCTAGGGTGCTCAGGATTCCAGAGGCCCTTATGAGCTTGTCGTTCTCTCTGTCGGGAACGAATGTCCCTACTTGCACTTCCTTGATTGCTTTCCGAAGCTTCGTGATGGGTGTTGCAAGTTGCTCGTCTGTCCAGCAGCACTTCCCTGTTTCAGGGTCCAAAGTTCCCCCAACCCCGAAGAACCAAGTCCTTGAACGTTATGGCCAGTGCAATGTCTCTGGTTCGACCCCTTTAGCAATCAGGTCCTGCTCAGCCTTGTCCCACAATGACCGGGCTTTGAGGTAGCCACCTGACCCCCGTGCGATGGTGGTGCTCCTTCTTTGCAGCATTTATCTTGTTAATCGCTGACATCTTCTTACTCCTCTCCGATGTCTTGTCCGGAGGGGTTTAATCGGTTGGCCATCGCACGCGATTTCTGTGATCATCAACCTTTCATCAGGGCGCAACTTTTTCTTCGGGCCTCGTTTCATTACCGTGGTTTTGCTTGATTTGAAGGACTATAAAATAAGAAATAAGAGTTAATATATGTATATACCAAACCAATTAATTCATCAATTAGCTAGTCAGCACAGGCTTAATTAAATATATATACCTCGCCGGACTTTGCAACAGCTGGTCCCGACTCCGTTCGGTCACCGGAGCCGTCATCACAATTACCGGAGCCACCATCACGATCATGATTTTCCTCCTCAGTTGTTTGATCACCGTAGCATACTTCCTCTCCTTCCAGACCTTCTTCAAGGTCATTGAGAAACAACAAGACATCACCTCCGTCGCGGATTATGTCCCCCAAATTCTCTTCTTGTTCGAAGTCTCTTTGTTGATCCATAGTTTCTGCAAATATTACAACATGGCAATTAATGTACAAACATGAGAGATGGATATATTAATAGTGGCAAACATAGACTCCTCGGCGACCCTCAACCCCTCAACGACCCTTGACCCCTCGGCGACCCTCGACCCTCTACCCTAGTTTCCGACACCCTAGTTCCCGACACCCTCATTCCCGATAAAAAATAAGAAGAGGAGGAAGAAGAAAAAATAGAGGAGAATAAGAAGAAAAAATAGAAGAAAAAAAGAAGAAAAAAAGGGGAGAAGAAGAAGGAATAGAGGAGAAGAAGAAAAAATAGAAAATGTTTTCTATTTTTTCTTCTTTTCCTCTATTCCTTCTTCTTCTCCTCTTTTTTTTCCTTCTTCTTCCTATTCTTATTTTTTCTCCTCTTCTTCTGCTTCTTCTTTCCTCATGTCGAAGTTATCGAGGAGGGGGTATATCGACAACGACGACATATACATAGAAAAAATGTTATCGGGGAGGGGGTATATTGACAACGACGACATATACATAGAAAAAAATGTTATCTGGGAGGGGGGTATATCGACCCCCCCTCATGTCGAAGTTATCGGGGAGGGGGTATATCGACAACAATGACATATACATAGAAAAAAATGTTATCGGGGAGGGGGTATATCGACCCCCCCCCTCATGTCGAAGTTATCGGGGAGGGGGTATATCAACCCCCACCCCCTCATGTCGAATTTATCGGGGAAGGGGTACATATATCGACAAAATTACATCGTCATATATCATCGAATAAAATTACGTCACCATCATCATA
>NC_041388.1:453502899-453523417 GCF_002162155.2 Triticum dicoccoides | reverse complement strand
CCCTATAAGGGCGCAACGCACAGACGACAGGAGAAACTCCCCGACCCGTCCCCAATCGAACCCACCTCCTACCGCCGGTGGCAGCCGTCGCGGGCGAGCGAGCGATGGCGGCAGCCGGAGCGAGGGAGCCCGCGGGGCCGTTACGGGGAGCTCCTCCGACACACGCGCCGCCGCCGGCTGGCCATCCGCACGCCTCACCGCCGACAGGCTCGCCGGCCCCTCCCCGCGCGCCTTTCCTCCGACGGGCGCCGCTCCCTCCACACGCACCTCCCCATTGATGGCTGCCGTGGCCCATCCCCGCCTCCGGCGGCTGCCGCGCGCCATCCACGCCTCCCTCCGCCGCCGCACACCGCCATCCCCGCCCCGCGCCGTCCCAGCCGCCGGCCGAATCCAGCCTCGCTCCCGAGCTTCGTTTCTTCCTCGCCGAGACACGCGACAGCCACCCCAGTTCGGGCGTAGTAAGTACTTCAGTACAAGTTAAAAATGGTGGTCCGTTCGGAATAAAAGAAATGGCCAAAATTCAAACTGTAAAAATTCAAGCAAAAAAAAGCAACCCCATAAAAATCCTGCTTAGTAAGTACCTCAGTACAAGTCGTAAAAAGAGAGAAGTTCAGAACATCATTGTCAAAAAAATGTTGAGTTCAAAAAAGAAGAAGTGTACAGACTGTAGCTTAGCATTTGATAATTGTTTTGCAACATGTACAACATGTGGATGATTATGTAATTGTTTTCATGCGTTACCATATGTCCAACAGTTCAGTATGTATTTTATAATCAGTTCAAAGGGCATATCAAATTTGGTATGGATTGTTGCATCAATGGTTACTATCACAAAACACAAAAAACATTTCTTGGAGAAGAAAATTCAGCCAATTCAAGTATATAAACCATGCAAGTTCGATGATGATGACACGTCGAAACACATTTTAAACTAAACCTAAAAGTTACATTTCTACAAGTTCCAGTGATCAACCCCTTGAACATTCCGGATTGTGAAAAATAGCTCAGTACAAACACGCACATATGTCAGTACGAGTACTTTGTTTATCAGACGGGAAAAGAACAGGATGTGTCTTGCCGTATTGAAAACTTTTTAAATAAATACAAAGTAAAGTCTAGTATGTGGAAACACGCTCAGGACAAAATCATATAGACATCCATTCAAGTATTTTTTTTGGAACCATTCAAAACTACTGTGAAAAATACCTCAGTACAAATACACAAATATATCAGTACGAGTACTCTGTTTTTTTGGAAGAAACACATCATGATGGGTCTCACCGTAATCCAAATTACTCTTCAACGACTGCAAATATGAGAAAACGTTCAGCATGACTAAGTTTCGCATTTTCGATAACTATCCAACGATATATTATTTGCCCCATTTCTACAAACTTTTAAAAAAATCGCGTTCAAAATCAAATTTGACCATATTCGAATTTGTTTTTAAACCGTAAGGAATTAGGAAAACATTTCAATACAAAAACGTTGCGCATTTTGCGTAGCTTTTTAACGCCGTATCATTTGCGTCAATCCGACAAACCGTTTGCAAAAAATCGTGAAAATACGTTTCGCCCAGAATTTCACCGTTTTCAAATTACTTTTAAATCATATTGAATTAGAAAAAACAATACATATATGGAAGATGCGGATTTTCACCAGCTTTCCAACGCCATCTTATTTGCTCAATTCCGACAAACCGTTTGAAAATTGAGTTCAAAATACGATTCACATTTTCGGTTAAAAAAACGGTTTTTTCAAAACTGCTCTTAAACCATAATGATTTTGCAAAAACGTTCAATATACTTGAAATATGGTTGTCAAGAGCTTTACAACGATATATTACACGCCCCATTCCGACAAAAAAATTACAAAAAGTTTTTGAACTAAAGAAGACGATCTGTTAAACACGACTGAAAGCATCAGTTAAACCGCTTCGAAAACATTAGTACAACCACCTGAAACTGTCAGATCAAAAAGGGTAACAGAATAATATTCTGTTACGCGTAACAGAATAGCCCAGATCTATATATATATATATATATATATATCATCATCTAGTACAAAAAATTGACAAAGCTAATTTTCATATATCATCATCATCTACTACAGAAAAAAATTGACCAAGTTTTCATACATATACAAAAACATCTAACAACATCTATATATAACAGAAAAATAACATCTATATATATACAAAAACATCTAAAAAACATGTAAAATTGAGCAGGGGCATGGCGGAGGGGCACGGCGGCGGCGCCGGCGCCGGTGCGTGCGGGACAGGGGAGGGGCGCGGGAGCAGGCTTGCTCACAGGGGGCGGCGGGGCACGATGGGCGGCGCGTCGGGGCGGGCAGGGGCGACGGTGGCGGCGGCGACAGCGACGACGAGCAGCCTGACGGCGTCGGTGGCGGCGGCGACTTCAAGGTGGAGCAGGGGCGTCGGGCGGCGATGATGACGAGGCGGAGGAGGGGGCAGGGGCGTCGGCGGCGACGACGAGCAGCCTGACAGCGTCGGTGGTAGCGACGACTGCAAGGTGGAGCAGGGGCGTCGGGCAGCGACGACGACGAGGAGGAGCAGGGGCATCGGGGAGAAGAATTGGTGGATTTTGTCGAAACTGCTAAGTGTTTTCTTATATACCCAGGATATTGGTACCGGTTCGAGGCACCAACCGGTACCAATGCCCTCCTTTGGTACCGGTTGGTGCCACCAACCGGTACCAAAGGTCTATTTTCAGCAGCCAAAAGGGCGGGAAACAGAGGCATTTGCTCCCGGTTGGTGGCCCCAACCGATACCAAAGGGGGGCATTGGTATGGGTTGGTGCCATGAACCGGTACCAATGCCCATCCTTGGTACCAGTTGGTGCCACCAACCGGGACCAAAGTCCTCGTGCTGCCCATGGCCAAAATCTTTAGTCCCACCTCGCTAGTTGAGAGGGGCGCGTAGTGGTATATAAGCCCCACTGTCGCACCCCACTCGAGCTCCTGTCAATTGCAGGCTTACGGGCCTAATCTGACACTTCTATGCCTCATGGGCCTACTTGGTCTTCTGCGGGCCTGAATCCTAGCCCATTGTGGGGTTTCTAGTCATATTCAGGCCGTGGTGGCCCAGTAGGTGGCATTTTTTTATTTTCAGTTTTTTTGTTTTTTGCATTATTTATTTTCGTTTGTTTTTTTGCTTTATTTTTTAATTCTTTTTTCTTTTAGGTAATAAAAATTATAAACTTTCTGTTAGTGCCATTTGTTTTCCAATTTGAATAGTTTAAATTTGATTTTTTTTAAATTTGTGTGAATCACTAGATTTTGAATAACTTTACTATAAAAATAGATTTTTGAGTGATTCTTTTTCCTGCTATTTAATATTACTGTGTTTTATCATTATATTCAAAAAGAGATTTTGGTATTTTAGTTTCTAACACAATAATTCTTTATGATAATTCTTTTTCCTATTAAAGTTTTAACAAAACAATTATTTATGAAAATTCTTTTTCCTTTTAATGTTTTGAACAGAAAATACTTTGATAATTTTGGTTGCATAAATTTTATATAATTTTAGTTTCAATAATACTAGAGGTTTATAGAAGTTTTTTGAGTTGATTCCTTTTGCTATTGGAGTTTTAGAAAAGCTTTTTAGTTGATTCTTTTTGCTATTGAAGGATATTATTGTTTTGTTTTAGTTGATCATAAAAGAATATTTTAATTGATTATTTTTAGTTCGCTATTGGTTTATTCTTTTTGCTATCAGTTCATTATTTGAGCTAAATGACCCTGAAATTGAAAAGCACTACAAATGAACTCTGAAAAGGTTGAAAGTTGGCATGGTATCATCATTTCACCCACATAGCATGTGCTAAAAAGTTGAGAGGGTTACGGCAAAAACTGGATGCACTTCGTGTGCAAAATGGACAATCTCTTTCGAAGTATCAGGGTTTCGGACGGAAACTCATCTGTTACAAAGGGATTCCATTTTTTAAACTTATTTGAACTCCAGACTTTTTGTGTGTTCAAAATGCACCATTCAAAGCCACATCATCAATTTTCAACCCTCTCTGACTTCATTTGGTATTTTTCATGCCTGTATTGATTTTTTTGAGCTAAATGACCCTTAAATTGAAAAGCACCACAAATGAACTCTAAAAAGGTTGAAAGTTGGCATGGTATTATCATTTCACTCACATAGCATGTGCTAAAAAGTTGAGAGGGTTATGACAAAAACTGGATGCACTTCGTGTACAAAACAGACAATCTCTTTGGAAGTATCAGGGTTTTGGACGAAAACTCATCTGTTACAAAGGGATTTCATTTGTTCACATGTAACTGCAGTGATATTCTAGTTCAAAGGCATGATCATAATAGTTGTTGATAGAAAGTATTCACTTTTTCTTCGCTTGTGTCCTTTCCTTATTGCACCGTAACCATGGATAATCTTCATCGTTTAACAAGGTGCTTGGGTCAGCCTTGACTTTGAAGGGAGGAATTTCATGAAACTTTTCATAATCGTCAGACATGTCTGTCTTGCCCTCCAATCCCACGATGTCTCTTTTTCCTGAAAGAACTATGTGGCACTTTGGCCCATCGTATGATGTATACGCTTCCTTATCTTTTGTTTTTCTCGGTTGGTAGACATGTCCTTCACATAGAAAACCTGCGCCACATCATTGGCTAGGACGAATGGTTCATCTTTGTAACCCAAATTGTTCAGATCCACTGTTGTCATTCCGTACCATGGGTCTACCTATACCCCGCCTCCTAACAGATTGACCCATTTGCACTTGAACAAAGGGACCTTAATATCATATCCATAGTCAAGTTCCCATATGTCCACTATGTAAGAATAATATGTGCCCCTTCCTCTCTTGGTTGCTGCATTAAAGTGGACACCACTGTTTTGGTTGGTGCTCTTTTAATCTTGGGCGGTCGTGTAAAATGTATTCCCATTTATCTCGTACCGTTTGTAAGTCATTACAGTCAATGATGGTTCCCTCGCCAACGAGTATAGGTCATCAGAAACAGTGTTGTCACACCTAAGACGTGTTTGGAACCAACTGCCGAAACTCATGATGTGTTCACATGTAATCCAGTCGTCACACTGGCCCGGGTGTTTAGAGCGTAGAATGTTCTTATGTTCGGGGTCACCAAGGTAGAATTCTGTAGAACCGTGTAGTGTGCTTGAGACCAACAATGCCCATCCCTACATATTATTGAGTCCCCTCCTAGCGTGCCTTTTCCACCTAGTCTCCCCTCATACCGCGATTGAGGGAGACCTATCTTCGTAAGCTCAATGAAGTCAACACAAAACCCAATGACATCCTCTATTTCATGGCCCATGGAGATGCTTTCTTCTGGCCTAGCGCGGTTACGGACATATTTATTTAGGACTCCCATGAAACTCTCAAAGGGGAAATTATTGTGTAGAAATACAGGGCCTAGAACGACAATCTCGTCGACTAGATGAACTAGGATGTGCGTCATGATATTGAAGAAGGATGGTGGGAACACCAGCTCGAAACTGACAAGACATTGCGCCACATCACTCCTTAACCTTGGTAGGATTTCTGGATCGATCACCTTCTAAGAGATTGCATTGAGGAATGAACATAGCTTCACAATGGCTAATCGAATGTTTTCCGGTAGAAGCCCCCTCAATGCAACCGAAAGCAGTTGCGTCATAATCACGTGGCAGTCATGAGACTTTAGATTCTGGAACTTTTTATCTGTCATATTTATTATTCCCTTTATATTCGACGAGTAGTCAGACGGGACCTTCATACTGAATAGGCATTCAAAGAATATTTCCTTCTCTTCTTTGGTAAGAGTGTAGCTGGCAGGACCTTCATACTGCTTTGGAGGCATGCCGTCTTTTTCGTGTAAACATTGCAGGTCCTCCCGTGCCTCCGGTGTATCTTTTGTCTTCCCATACATGCCCAAGAAGCCTAGCAGGTTCACGCAAAGGTTCTTCATCACGTGCATCACGTTGATTGAAGAGCGGACCTCTAGGTCTTTCCAGTAGGGTAGGTCCCAAAATATAGATTTCTTCTTCCACATGGGTGTGCATCCCTCAGTGTCATTCGGAACAGATAGTCCACCGGGACCCTTTCCGAAGATTACTTTTAAATCATTGACTATAGCAACTACGTGATCACCGGTACGCATGGCGGGCTTCTTCCTGTGATGTGCCTCGCCTTTGAAATGCTTGCCTTTCTTTCGACATTGAAGGTTGGTCGGAAGGAATGGACGATGCCCCAGGTACACATTCTTCCTGCATATGTCCAGGTATATACTTTTGGTGTCATCTAAACAGTGTGTACATGCGTGGTATCCCTTGTTTGTCTGTCCTGAAAGGTTACTAAGAGCAGGCCAATCATTGATGGTCACAAACAGCAATGCATGCAGGTCAAATTCCTCATGTTTGTGCTCACCCCACGCACATACACCGCTTCCAATCCACAGTTATAAAAGTTCTTCAACTAATGGACTTAGGTACACATCAATGTCGTTGCCGGGTTTCTTAGGGCCTTGGACGAGAACTGGCATCATAATGAACTTTCGCTTCATGCACAGCCAAGGAGGAAGGTTATAGATACATAGAGTCATGGGCCAGGTGCTGTGATTGCTGCTCTGCTCCCGAAAAGGATTAATGCCATTCGCGCTTAAACCAAACCATACGTTCCTTGCGTCACCTGCAAACTCCTGCCAGTACTTTCTCTCGATTTTTCTCCATTGCGACCCGTCAGCGGGTGCTCTCAACTTCCTGTATTTCTTACGGTCCTCTCTGTGCCATCGCATCAACTTGGCATGCTCTTTGTTTCTGAATAGGCGTTTCAACCGTGGTATTATAGGATCATACCACATCACCTTGGCAGGAACCCTCTTCTAGGGGCGCTCCCCGTCAACATCACCAGGATCATCTCGTCTCATCTTATACCGCAATGCACCGTATACCGGGCATGCGTTCAAATCCTCGTACGCACCACAGTATAGGATACAGTCATTAGGTCATGCATGTATCTTCTGCACCTCCAATCTTAGAGGGCATACAACCTTCTTTGCTGCATACGTACTGTCGGGCAATTCGTTATCCTTTGGAAGCTTCTTCTTCAATATTTTCAGTAGCTTCGCAAATCCTTTGTCAGGCACACCATTCTCTGCCTTCCACCGCAGCAATTCCAGTATGGTACTGAGCTTTGTGTTGCCATCTTCGCAATTGGGGCACAGAACATTTTTGTGATCCTCTAACATGCGATCGAACTTTAGCTTCTCCTTTTGACTTTCGCACTGTCTCCTTGCATCAACAATGACCCGGCGGAGATCATCATCGGGCACATCGTCTGGTTCCTTTTGATCTTCAAGAGCTTCCCCCATTGCAGCATCACCGTATTCAGGGGGAACATAGTTGTCATCGTCCTCTTCTTCTTTGTTGTCTTCCATCATAACCCCTATTTCTTCGTGCTTGGTCCATAGTGTGGCATGAAACCCTTATAAAGTAGGTGGGTGTGAATGGTTTTCGAGTCAGAGTAAGACTTCGTATTCCCACATATAGGGCATGGACAACACATCAAATCATTCTGCTTGTTTGTCTCAGCCACTTCGAGAAAATTATGCACGCCTTTAATGTACTCAGATGTGTTTCTGTCACCGTACATCCATTGCCGGTTCATCTGCGTGGATTGTATATAATTAAGTGTGTCAAAAAACACTACAGAACATCATGAGTAGATAATTAAGTGACCAAATTAATAGAAGTTCATCATCGCATTGAAATCAAAGTACATACATAGTTCTCATTGAACAACATATAGCTCTCCAGAGCATCTAATTAATTAAACCATACATTGAAACTATGTAAAACATTTCAATGCGAAAACAAATGCGATCATAATCGCAACAAACGTAACAATTGATCCAACGGCATAATGATACCAAGCCTCGGTATGAATGGCAAATTTTCTAATCTTTCTAATCTTCAAGCGCATTGCATCCATCTTGATCTAGTGATCATCGATGACATCCACAACATGCAACTCCATTATCATTTTCTACTCCTCAATTTTTTTTATTTTTTCCTTCAAGAAATTGTTTTCTTCTTCAACTAAATTTAACCTCTCGACAATAGGGTCAGTTGGAATTTCCGGTTCACATACCTCCTAGATAAATAAAATCTATGTCACGTTGGTCGGCATAATTGTCATAAACAATAAATGAACCAAATAGTTATAAAAGATAATATATACCACATCAGAATCATAGATAGGACGAGGGCCGACGGGGGCAGATACCAAAACCATCGCACTATATAATAAGAAGCAATAATAAAAGTAAAAAAATTATACAAGCATCTATCTAAACATATAAGTAAGAATATTTTTTCCTTTCAGAAAGAAGATAAGAACAAGAGGCTCACCACGGTGGTGGTGGCAACGAGATCGGCACGGGCGATTGACGGCTGTGAAGATGGGGATGGGATGTGACAGACCGCTAAACCTAGACAAATATTGAGGAAAATGGAGCTTGGAGGTCGAGCTTGGAGAGGAGAAAGCTTAAGTAGTGTGGCTCGGGCATTCCATCGAACATCTCATATGCATAGGAGGTGAGCTAGAGCACCACAAAGCCCTCCCCTCACTGGCCATAAAAAACAGAGCAGTGTGGAGTGCTTTGCTCGCCAGCGAGGAGGTATATATAGGCACATCATTGGTCCCAGTTCGTGGCTTGAACCAGGACTAAAGGGCATCCTTTGGTCCCGCTTCAAGCCACCAACCGGGACAAATGGTGGTGGGCCAGGAGCGACGCCCATTGGTCCTAGTTCGTCCTACCAACCGGGACCAAAGGGGCCAGATGAACCGGGACCAATGCCCCCACGATGCCGGGACCAATGCACCCATGGGTCCCAGTTCGTGATTGAACCGGGACTAATGGGCTTATCTGGCCTGAACAAAAGCCCTTTTTTCTACTAGTGACATGTAGACCCGTGGTACCCATATGAAATCTTATTGTGCCGTGTAGTTTCCCACGCTTTGTATTCTTTCCTGCTGCTTTATCTTGAACTGATATGATTTGAACCATGTCTCTATTTTGACTTGGCAAGACAATGCAGTGACAATAGGACATAGATATATGTTTGTTTGATGATTTTATCATGTACTAGTACGTGGCAATACAGGACTTGGTAGTTTAATCCTGTCCACCTTACTAATGAACTGGTTCACCGAGATGAGTTTCATATACTAGTACATGCTAAACCTGTTATGTGTCTGCTTGTTTCTTCTTTTAGAATGCTAACAGAATATTTGGGAAGAGTGCCTTATTAAGCAAAGGTAAAGGAAGTAATGCAGATAAGGTTTGGGATAGTGAGACATCCTTGTTGGTCTCCAACAAAGCTGATAAAACAGCTAAGAAAGACTATCTTGAAGACAGTGAAACAACCCCAAAGTCCTGTCTTGGTTTAGTGTTCGAGTTACTGGCCACTACCGCTTGCACAAGCTATTCAAACTCACTGTCTGAATCAGTTCGGTTTCTTGAGTCTCAACTACAAGCTGAAAGACATCGATCAGCTGTGCTACAACAAGAAGAGGAAGACTGCGCAAGTCCCTGGAGCATTCAGATGCATACTTTCTGGTGCAACAGCAAGCGTTGGAGGATTTTAGCGCCAAACAGGACAAAGCTAATAAGCTTGCTAAGCTTATTGCCAGCATGGTGGATACCTAGGATAATGTTTCTTGAGCTCCTCTGAAGTTGTTTCAGTTATGCTCTTGTTTTGCTGCCACGTTTATTTGCACTGGTGGCCAATTTTGACGGCCAGTGTATGTAATATGCTGCTTTGTTCCCTATATTTGCACTCGTGGTGAACTTTGATGCCCAGTGGATGTAATATGTGTAATAGTGGTAATAGGCTAGCGTTAGTTGCTTGCTTATTAATTTCCCTATTGTCTTGTTTAGGTTTTTGCTTGTAGTCACTGTAGTTCTTTTTCCATGTTTTTCTAGTGGCCACAATAACTTATTTTTGGTAACTAGGCCACAATAATCATGGCAACACACGGACTGTTGTAACCATGGGCCTCCTGCGGGCCGCATGATCCATGGGCCTTCTATGGGTCGTAGGATCCATTGGTCTTCTATACGGGCCGTAGGATCCATGGGCCTTCTACGGGCCGTAGGATCCATGGGCCATCTATGGGCTGTAGGATCCATGCACTTTCTACGGGCCACATGATCCATGGGCCTTCTACGGGC
The DNA here is from genome assembly GCF_002162155.2 of Triticum dicoccoides. Classification (NCBI taxonomy): domain Eukaryota; kingdom Viridiplantae; phylum Streptophyta; class Magnoliopsida; order Poales; family Poaceae; genus Triticum; species Triticum dicoccoides. The sequence continues at coordinate 453,513,193 of NC_041388.1, read as the reverse complement.
CGTAGGATCCATTGGTCTTCTATGGGCCGTAGGATCCATGGGCCTTCTACGGGGCGTATAATCATTTCGCCAATCATGGGTCGTACTGTTCGTGGACCATAATGGGCCGTTAATAGGCCATATTTCATAACTCTATGAAAACAACCCAACGGTTTTTTTACATGAAAACACACTACAAGAAATATGTCAACTTATGACCTTCTGTCAGTGACCCTGAAAGAATTGGTCATAGATTTATGACCATTTGAGACCAATTGGTCAAAAGCTGTTCGAGGGGCTCCAAACCCTAAACCATTGCGACCATTTTGGTCAGAAACGTCATAATTTCCTTACATGAAATGGTCATAAAGCTAATAGCGCTAGTCCGCTGCCTTCTTTCTAGTTGTTAACGACCAATATAGATGGTCATAGCCTTGTAAATTGTGGTGGGTTGCTATGACTAGGTGCCACCTCATCAGTTTTGCCTATGTGTCATGTCCATGTGGCAGTTTTTGCCCGAGGTTGTGAAGCAACCTATATTTCTATCATTCCCAAAATTGCCAAAAAAAAACTCATAAATTCTTTAGGTCATATCTTCGTCAAATATGTAAAAAGCCTTCCTTGCCTAGTTCAAAAATAATTCAAAAATATTCATTTTGCTATTCTGTTCAGAGTAACAGTTTGTGAAGGAAGTACCACTTTCGCATGTCCAAATAGTATCCATTTTCTACAGTACTTTCCTATGCCCAAATAACCATCCTCCACCAAATGTCAGCTCAATCCATTTCATTATTTTGAGCCGAGCTTCAACATTCGTATTTATGTCCAGTGTGGTGGTTTGCAAAGCAAGTACCACCTAGGGTCCTCCTTTTAAGCTGAAAATTTGTGAAGACGGTTGTCGGGGGGGCTAATCCACGGACACCTATGGGACCGGCGGGCCGAGTCCCTTTCGATTCGGTGAGGGCGGAGGTCGCACAAGAGCGGATCGAGGCGAAAACACGCGAGCGGTTTACCCAGCTTCGGGCCGCACAGATGCGTAAAACCCTACTGCTGCTTGTCTGATTGTATTGAGTTCTTGCTCGGGAGCGATGGACGCTACCAGACCGAGCGTGAGAGTGTTCTTGGTGCCTCGAATGAGCCGACTCTGGGCCGAACCCCCTCTACGTTACGCCTGGGCCTCCTTTTATACTCTCAAGGGGTCACCAACAGGTGGCAACGTAGACTAGAAGGGTAAAAATGGAAAAGGATGCGGTAGGTGCAGCTACCGCTACTGTAGACACAATGCACCCTACCTAACTCTGACGGCAGGGGACAAGGGCATTGAATGCACGTTTGAGCTGCCTAAATAGTGCAAAAAGTGACCGTTAGGAGCACCACAGTTTGCCACGATGGCCTTCTCTTCATCTCCGCTTGCCACCGCGTACCCCTGGCTGCGCAGGCTCCCGCCACGCGTCCCTGAGAAAGCCTCATGTCGACACGTGGGTGGGTGCGCTGGAGCGCGGGTACAGAGTGGCAGCGGGCCCCCGGCAAGTACCTTGTCGGGGTCGTCGTCTTGTCGCGTCCGAAAGCTTGTCGCTCGTTGGACCTTGCCGGGACGCGCGGTGCATCGCGGCAAGTTTCTTGAAGTGCCGTGGTTGGCCTTCCCGGCAAGCTCCTCTTGCCGGGGCCTTGTCTCTTCCCGGCAAGCTCCTCTTACCGGGGTCTTGTCTCTTCCCAGCGAGCTCCTCTTGCCGGGGTCTTGTCTCTTCATCTTAAATACTTTGTTCTTGAATGGCTCCAAAGGAACCCACGGAGGACCCTGGCGGTCGTCCGGCAAGCCTTGCCGCGGGGTGCTGCAACTGCCCGTGCACAAGTTCGGGATACTAGGGTACCCCTACTCTAGTACACCGACAGGAGCCCCCGGGCCTGGGCCACACACGGTGCCGAGCGCCATTGGGCCAGGCCCAAAACAGTGCACGGGCACGCGCGGCCTAGGTCACGCCGCATATCTTTCCGCTTCCACCGCGCACGCCCTGAACGGCACGCATCAAACGCGGCGTCGTGGGTGATGTGGGCGGCGTGCGTGGGGCTAAGCCCCGCGAGCATGCGTCAGGCCATGATGAAGGGGACGGTTCACGCCCTCCTCCGGTTGGTGCATTTACTGGACGGGGCAGGTGCGCGGTTTTCGAGGCGTCCATCCCGTGATCACGGGATGGGGCGAGGCCGCCTCATCCGTTGCCTCGGCTCTGCATCCTCGCCACGCGGCTCCCATGCGCTTGGGGGCGCGGACGGTGGAAGCGGGAAACGGGGCCGTCGCGAGCAGAGGCAGCGGGTCGGCCCCGACTCCCTGCTCTTCCCGTGCCTTGATTCGCTGAGCGGGGCGGCTGAGCCCCCACTCCGCTCCTTTATAAAGAGCGGGAGGGGAGCACAGAAGCCCGCACTCCCTCATCTCCTCCTTTCTTCGGCTTCTGCTCCCCTTTCTCTCATTCGCCATGGAGAAAGGGAACCCCGGCCCTTCATCGGTGGCGGCGAGGGTCGCCGCCAGACAGCGCACCTCTCCCTCTCCCGCGCCCGTGGTGGCAGAGCCAGCCATAAGGGGAAGAGGGAGGGGGCGAGGTCGAGGACGAGGTCGAGGACGAGGTCGAGGCACTTGGGGAAGAGGCGGACGGGGCGGCGCGCCAGCTTCGCCTCCGCCGGCGGTTCCTCTCCCCACGGCGGTCCACATAGGGGACGACCCTTGCGAGTTCTTCGTCAGGTTGCGCCGGGCGCCTCGTCGTCGCCTCCGGCTTCCAGCTCCGTTTGCGAGCGTGATGGAGTTGGACCCGCCCGAGACATTGAGACTGCACATGAGGGGCTGTGGGATCAGCGGCACGCAAGTCCGCGTTGTATTCCCAGCCCCTAATGTGATGTATCTTGATCGAGGGTGGAAGACGTTCGCCCGTATACACAGCCTGATGGAGGGGTTTACCCTCCATTTTAGGTTGATGGAGGGCGATCTCCTCTCCGTCAAGGTCTTCGGGTGCTTCGGCACTCGAGCGAAGTGCTGCGTGGACAGCTCCTCCGATAGTGAAGGCTCCCCCTCGAGCGAGAGTGACGAGGAGGAGAGCGACAGTGACGATGAGGGTAGCGGGCGGCGGGATGGCGGGTCCGACTAGGTGTCGGGCGCCGCTTCGTGCGGCACCGGTGACCCCATCATCCGTGTCGCCGGCTCCTTGAACTCCCTAGGGTCGTCTCCTTGGGCGGCTGGCGTAGGGAGGCTACGGAAGGGGAAGAGGGCTGGCGACAAGGCCGTCAGGTCGGAGTACGAGGGCGTGGTGCCCTCGACAGCGTGCTGACGTCCTGCCGCCCCGTCTTCGAGCCCCGCTTCCGGTGCTGCCATCATCGTCCAGCCTTCGGACGACCCCCGGGATGTTCTCTTGGTGTCTTCTGGCACCCGTAGCTCGCCTAGGCGCCCCTTTTGCCCTTTTCGCCTCCTTGACCTACCTCCTGAAGAGAGGGACACGAAAGGGATTATGGGCATCTTATCTTTTTAATTTGTAAGCCTTTGAGCCTTAGCTGCATCTAAAACTTGTAATCCTCTCTTTCATGTTTTTCATCCTCTATGGACTGTACCTGAGTGGGATGTTTTTTAATGAAAAGGGGATGTTCGCCGGGTTATTTTTCTCGCGGGTTGAACCCACACCAAGGAGCAAATCCTTGGTATCCCTCGGACAGACATTTCATCTCCCGGCAACAGGCCTTGTTGCGGCGTCCTCCTCGGCCGGGATGTTTCTTGCCGGATCCACTAGTTCCTTCCTAGGCCTTCTCCTTGTCGCGCCGCTCGTACTCAGCTTTCTGTTGCTCAACAAGCTGTTCGACTTTCTTGCAGTTCTGGAGATCATGGCCCTTGGTGCGGTGAATCTTACAGTACTACTTGCTGGAGCTGTCCTGCTTGTCGGCGGCCGCCACAAGCTGGGCCTCCTTGTCGGAGCCACCGGCTTTAGCTTCCTTGGCGCCACCTCCGTTGTCGGTCTGCTCGACAGCTAGCACTTCCTTGCCCTTTTTCCTTTTGTTGTTCCGCCGCCGGCCTTTCCTTGTCGGGGCGGCATCCTCACTATCGGATCCTCCTGCTCCTGTACTCTCTCCGGGAGCCTCCTCCCCTCTTCAGCGCGTGCGCACTTGTCGGCCAGGGCGTAAAGCTCGCTGACGTATCTGATCTTACACATCGCCATCTCCTCCCTCATCCTGCGGTTTCGCACGTTCTGATGGAACGCGCTGATGATCGCGGCGGGGTGGACGTCTGGGATGTTGTGCTGTACACGGCTGAATCTCTGAATGTACTTGCGCAGTGGCTCTCCTTCCTTTTGGGCGAGCAGATGAAGATCGCTCTCTTGGCCATGTGGCTTGTGGCCGCCTGTAAAGGCGCCGACAAACTGATGGCATAGATCTGCCCAAGAGGAGATGGAACTGTCCGGCAAGTGCATGAGCCAGGACCTGACGTTGGGCTTGAGTACCAGCGGGAAGTAGTTGGCAAGGATCTTGTCGTCTCGTCCCCCGGCAGCCTGCACCGCGATGGTGTAGATGCTGAGAAACTCCGACGGATGCGTCTTGCCGTCGTACTTCTCCGGTACGTCTGGCTTGAAGTTCTTTATGCTGGGCCACTGGACTTGCCGCAGCTCACGAGTGAACGCAGGACAACCTACCGCGTACGGCAGATCGCCTGGTTCCCCTGGCGCATGCATGTCAACAGAGGGCCCAGCGCGCTTGTCGGATTGACGTCGTGCTTCTCTTCGGCGCTCGATGCGGGTTCAAGCGTCTTCTTGTTGCCGTTCCTGGAGAACTTGGCGCTGGTCGCGACGAGCTCGTGGGTCCGACGACGCGGTGGAGCCGCTGTCGGGGTGGACCCGGCGAGTCGGTGATTTTGGCCTTCGTAGTGGAGAGTGCATGGAAGTCGCACCTCCCCCGGTCTTGTTGCCATCGGCTCGCGTCCGGCAATCTTGCCGCGGCAACGAGGTGCTTGGTTGCCGCGCAGTGTCGCCGTTAGCGAAGCCGATGAGGCTCTGGATAGTGGCCCTCCACTCGTCGGTCTTGTCTGCGCCTAAGGAGCAGTTGAGCTCGCGCCAAGGCTTCTACTGGAGTGGTGGGCGGCAGAGGTGTACGGTGTGAGGAGCGGGACATGCTCGGACTCCTAACCTCGTTAGAAGGAGCAGTGTTCCGTCCAGGCGACCGTACTTCGCTCGAGCCAGCATGCTGACGCGCGTGCTGGTCTTGGACGCCACGAGAACCACCAGCTTGATCTTGGCCCAGCGGACGTATGACGCTGCGAACGCCATGATGCTGCTGGTCCCGCGCCTCCTGAGACAGGCGCGGTGCGCGCATGGACGCCGAGGTCTGTGCCGCCTTGTCCTTGGACTTGGCCGCACTGAGAGCTCCCTCGTCGACGCCCGCTCTTCCGCCGGCGTCCACTCCACCACCCGTTTGCTCCGGAGGCGATGAAAGCGACGCAGACGGAACAGCTACCCCCGAATCTTTCTTCTTCAGTGGCATGTCGATGAAGACGATGAAGATTCAGATCGCGCGCGCGCCGGATCGGGTTCACACGATCTCGACGCCCCCTACCTGGCGCGCCAAAGATGTCGAGGGGGCTGATCCACGGACACCTATGGGACCGGCGGGCCGAGTCCCTTTCGATTCGGTGAGGGCGGAGGTCGCACGAAGAGCGGATCGAGGCGAAAACACGCGAGCGGTTTACCCAGCTTCGGGCCGCACGGATGCGTAAAACCCTACTGCTGCTTGTCTGATTGTATTGAGTTCTTGCTCGGGAGCGATGGACGCTACCAGACCGAGCGTGAGAGTGTTCTTGGAGCCTCGAATGAGCCGACTCTGGGCCGAACCCCCTCTACGTTGCGCCTGGGCCTCCTTTTATACTCTCAAGGGGTCACCGACAGGTGGCAACGTAGACTAGAAGGGTAAAAATGGAAAAGGATGCGGTAGGTGCAGCTACCGCTACTATAGACATAGTGCACCCTACCTAACTCTGACGGTAGGGGACAAGGGCATTGAATGCACGTCTGAGCTGCCTAAATAGTGCAAAAAGTGACCGTTAGGAGCACCACCGTTTGCCACGATGGCCTTCTCTTCATCTCCGCTTGCCACCGCGTACCCCTGGCTGCGCAGGCTCCCGCCACGCGTCCCTGAGAAAGCCTCATGTCGACACGTGGGTGGGTGCGCTGGAGCGCGGGTACAGAGTGGCAGCGGGCCCCCGGCAAGTACCTTGTCGGGGTCGTCGTCTTGTCGCGTCCGAAAGCTTGTCGCTCGTTGGACCTTGATGGAACGCGCGGTGCATCGTGGCAAGTTTCTTGAAGTGCCGTGGTTGGCCTTCCCGGCAAGCTCCTCTTGCCGGGGCCTTGTCTCTTCCCGGCAAGCTCCTCTTACCGGGGTCTTGTCTCTTCCGGGCGAGCTCCTCTTGCCGGGGTCTTGTCTCTTGATCTTAAATACTTTGTTCTTGAATGGCTCCAAAGGAACCCACGGAGGACCCTGGCGGTCGTCCGGCAAGCCTTGCCGCGGGGCGCTGCAACTGCCCGTGCACAAGTTCGGGATACTAGGGTACCCCTACTCTAGTACACCGACAACGGTCTTCTTAGTAACTGATCATCCTCAGCCAAAACTCACGCCCATTAGCCATGTACATTTCCCGTACCGCTAATCAAACACTTGGCCGCTAATTCATGTTTGAGCATCGATCGGTCTCCTCATGAGAATCTTATGTTGTAATTTTGTTCCTAGCACCTACCTGGGGAGTGCTCAACCCACTAGACATGCCTAGGCTGCCCAAAACACATGGCAACGCCACGATCACGCGGTGACCACGCGACGGGCATGCGAGTTTACGCGCTCTAGAGTTGGGGCCCTTGGCCACCGCCCAAACCTCGACGTATCACCACCAAACAATGTATTTATGACTAAATAGGTACTTATGTAACTAGAAATGATTTTTGGAAAAAATAAATAGCAAACTATGAGGCAGCTGCAGTTCAAATTTGACCCGCTTCCAGCTGAATCGGCGGGAATTTGTCTTTTTCACCAGAGGTGGATCAAAACTTTTGACACCCAACCATTTTGTCAATTGTGCATTAAATATGTCCTAATATTTTATAAATATGATTTGGTACAATTTTGCAACAAATATATGGTAGGTCCTTCACAATAAAACCTCATTTCGGGCACTCGAAAAATGGAAAATGAATTTTCCGTGCAAAGAAAATGAAAACTCCCTTTGGCAACATTGTTTGGAATTCCAAGATGCACCCTTGTGCACAATATGAGATCATTTGAACAAACTATGCCATGAATGTGACCATGAGATTGAGCGTTTGGGTTGAAATCCATGAATCTTCACACATGATAGCTCATTTATGAGAACACTTTTCTAAAATAATTTCTGTATTACAAGATTATTATTTATCCTGGAAACTTGGTCAACATAATGACACAATGCGAAGGTTTTCCAATTTTTGAATTTTTTTTGAATTTTTTATGCCCGTTTGAAAATGCGGTCAAAACGGCGGGCTTGACCGTTCCTAGCTAGTGGTTGAATCTTGGAAAACTTTCGATGTTTCTCTGATTAAATAGATACTTATGTACCTAGAAATGATTTTTGGAAAAAATAAATAGCAAACTATGAGGCAGCTGCAGTTCAAATTTGACCCGCTTCCAACTGAATCGGCGGGAATTTGTCTTTTTCACCAGAGGTGGATCAAAACTTTTGACACCCAACCATTTTGTCAATTGTGCATTAAATATGTCCTAATATTTTATAAAAATGATTTGGTACAATTTTGCAACAAATATATGGTAGGTCCTTCACAAAAAAACCTCATTTCGGGCACTCGAAAAATGGAAAATGAATTTTCCGTGCAAAGCAAATGAAAACTTACTTAGACAACATTGTTTGCCATTCCAATATGCACCCTTGTGCACAATATGAGATCATTTGAACAAACTATGCCATGAATGTGGCCATAAGATTGATCATTTGGCTTGAAAGCCATTGATCTCCACACATGATAGCTCGTTTCTGAGAACACTTTTTTAAAATAATTGCCGTATTACAAGTTTGTTATTTTTCCTGGGAACTTGGCCACATATGATGACACAATGCGAAGGTTTCCCAATTTTTTGATTTTTTTTTGAATTTCTTATGCCCGTTCCAAAATGCGGTCAAAACGACGGGAATGACCGTTCCTAGCTAGTGGTTGAATCTTGGAATTTTTTTGGTGTTTCTCTGATTAAATAGATACTTATGTACCTAGAAATGATTTTTGGAAAAAATAAATAGCAAACTATGAGGCAGCTGCAGTTCAAATTTGACCCGCTTCCAACAGAATCGGCGGAAATTTGTCTTTTTCACGAGAGGTGGATCAAAACATTTTACACCCAACCATTTTGTCAATTGTGCATTAAATATGGCCCGGTATTTTATAAAAATAATTTGGTCCAATTTTGCAACAATTATTTGGTAGTTCCTTCACAAAAACACCTCCTTTCGGGCACTCGAAAAATGGAAAATGGTTTCTTCGTCCAACGAAAATGAAAACTTTCTTAGGCAACATTGTTTGCCATTCCAATATGCACCCTTGTGCACAATATGAGATCATTTGAACAAACTATGCCATGAATGTGGCCATAAGATTGATCATTTGGCTTGAAAGCCATTGATCTCCACACATGATAGCTCGTTTCTGAGAACACTTTTTTAATATAATTGCCGTATTACAAGTTTGTTATTTTTCCTAGGAACTTGGCCACATATGATGACACAATGCGAAGGTTTCCCAATTTTTTGATTTTTTGAATTTTTTATGCCCGTTTTAAAATGCGGTCAAAACGGCGGGAATGACCGTTCCTAGCTAGTGGTTGAATCATGGGATTTTTTTTGTGTTTCTCTGATTAAATAGATACTTATGTACCTAGAAATGATTTTTGGAAAAAATAAAGAGTAAACTATGAGGCAGCTGCAGTTCAAATTTGACCCGCTTCCAACAGAATCGGCGGAAATTTGTCTTTTTCACGAGAGGTGGATCAAAACATTTTGCACCCAACCATTTTGTCAATTGTGCATTAAATATGTCCTAGTATTTTATAAAATTGATTTGGTACAATTTTGCAACAATTATTTGGGAGGTCCTTCACAAAAAAAACCTCCTTTTGGGCACTCGGAAAATGAAAAATGGTTTTTTCGTCCAAAAAAAATGAAAACTTCCTTAGGCAACATTGTTTGCCATTCCAATATGCACCCTTGTGCACAATATGAGATCATTTGAAAAAACTATGCCACGAATGTGGCCATAAGATTGATCATTTGACTTGAAAGCCATTGATCTCCATACGTGATAGCTCGTTTCTGAGAACACTTTTTTAAAATAATTGCCGTATTACAAGTTTGTTATTTTTCCTGGGAACTTGGCCACATATAATGACACAATGCGAAGGTTTCCCAATTTTTTTATTTTTTTGAATTTTTTATGCTCGTTTCAAAATGCGGTCAAAACGGCGGGAATGACCGTTCCTAGCTAGTGGTTGAATCTTGGAATTTTTTTTGTGTTTCTCTAATTAAATAGGTACTTATGTACCTAGAAATGATTTTTGGAAAAAATAAAGAGCAAACTATAATGCAGCTACAGTTCAAATTTGACCCGCTTCCAACTAAATCGGCAGAAAGTTGTCTTTTTCACGAGAGGTGGATAAAAGCTTTTGACACCCAACCATTTGGTCAATTATGCATTAAATATGTCCTAGTATTTTAGAAAATTGATTCGGTCCAATTTTGCAACAAATATATGGTAGGTCCTTCACAAAAAACTCTTTTTGGGCACTCCAAAAATGGAAAATTGATTTTTCGTTATTCAAGGAATAACACTACTAATTATTTGAAAACTTAACTAACATTGTCATAAAAAGAGAAGGAAACTTACCATCGGGCATCGTGGTGCTGCGTTGGAGCTCATGCTGCAATGGAGTTTCGCCGGGCGCTGTGGTGCTGTGTTGGTAGCGCCTATTGTTAATCAATTATGACAATTTTAGATGGTCATAAGCCCGCACTTCGTTCTGATTGGTCTATGGGCATGTCACGCGGATCAAGCATTACAGACCGTCGGATACTGCCAGATCCAACGGCCCACACCCTCATCCTCTCGCCACCCACACCCACCCGAAAGCAGCTCCCCTCACATACACCACAGGTCGTTGAGGACACTGACATGTGGGCCTAATTCCTCGCGGGCCCACCTATCAGTGGACGAATGCCACCACTCACCCACCGCACACCACTCCTCCCCCTCTCCCCCGCACACCACTC
>NC_041388.1:453479894-453502485 GCF_002162155.2 Triticum dicoccoides | reverse complement strand
TCCATTGGACCGCCGCCGCCACCTACGGCGGCCGATCCCGCCGCGACCTCCCCTCCCACCTCAAGCCGCTCCTCCTCGCCTTTGTGGACGACCACCTGCTCCCGCCGTTCGCGCCTGCGCTGCTCGTCATTGCCTCGCTCCTCGCCCGCGGATCGCAGAGCATCTCATGGCGTCCCCGATGCGGCCAGGCTCCGTCTCCGGCCCCTTTGGCTCCGCCGCCAACATCGCCATCTTCTCCACTCTGACCACGACGCGGCGGGCGGATCCAGGCCGTGCGAGCGAGACGGCGGCCAGATCCTCAATGGCGATGACACGCAGCGGTCCCCGCCGGCCAAATCAGGTCCGTCTCCTCCCGCAGCTGAGTCGTTTTACTGGCGATTTGCCTCGCATGGCCAGACCTCTGACCCCTTCTCATTGATTTGCTCGGGCGGCCGCCTCTCCCACCATCGACGGTGCGTGCTCAACGCAGAGATCCACCGTGCCAAGGCCAAGCTCCTCAAGGAGGATCCACCAAAGCTACACGCCGGCCACAGCCCCCCCTCCCCATGCAGCAGCTGTCGCCGTCGTGTACCTCGACAGATCTGCCGCCCTCGACAGCGTCAAACGAAGGCGGGGCCTTCGCCGCTGCAGGCACAGTCGCCTCTGCCGCTGCGGTCCTCAACCGACCCTGCCGCCCTCGTCCAAGGCATCCTCGTGTGCAACACTAGCTCGATTAGGTGAGGTCGCATGGCCTTGTTCACTCAGTTTTCTACATGCGCCTGATCCATGCAGGTCAGGGATCAGTGATTGAATTGTTTAGACACCTTTTTTGGATAAATCTTGTTTATCTGTGTCGTCATTAAAGAAGGATGAAGATTTGCACCTTTGCATTAGTGAATTATAAAGAGAAGTGAACATATAAATATAGGCCAATTTGCTAGCATTCTGGTGCTTATCAACACTCAAAATCCGCTTGTCTAGCTTCAACTTATCTTGCTTTGCTATGAATATTCCTTTGGGATGACTAAAACTGGAGCTATACTAGCCTATCTCTGCTATGTTCCATCCACTGTATCTGTTTAACCAACCTGATCCTCCAAACATAAAAGCTCAAGTGTGTACTGAATCATGTGTTATTTAGTTAGCTGAGCAGTATCTTTAGTTTTCTAATGATTGCTCAACTCTCAATTCTGAATAAATAAGTAGCTGACCCTATTGGTTCTTTCTTTCTTCAGGGCTATGATTCGATGGCCACGCTGCTGTTTTGCCCTACTTGATAATTCTTTTACTGTCCGGTCTGCTCTGCTCTGCATAGTTTCCAGTTGCTTATAAAATGATAAAACTGTGGTGATGTGAGGTCCGCCAATGGTTTGTAATTTTGGTTTCATCCCCAACCTCTCCAGCTAGCTTCTTCTTCACATCATATCATATTTGCACCTGCTGCTGCATCATGGATTGGATGGTCACCTACTAGCTAAGTAGATTAGCTTGTATTGCCATCGAATTAGTCAATATTGTTTCACTTGGCTTGTTTCTTGTACTAGGTCTGTCAATTACAGCATAAACAAACAAATTGCTTAGCTCTCAACTATGAAACATAGCTAGCTGAACCTGTTCTTTCTTTCTCTCTAAATAGCTATGACTTACATGGGTCAAGCTGCTGTTTTTCTGTGCTCGATGATACTATTGCTGCCTGTATACTGATACATGTGGTGATATTTACCCGAACTGAAGTTGTGAATGTATCATTATTTTCCTTCTCACAAGCATTTGATCTCTACTGGAATATTAGTGTTTTTTATGGGAGGAATATCACAATAGTAGTGCATTTTCCTGCTGTTTTATGGGAAGCCTCCTCCCATTATCACAACATCACAATACTGTAGCCATTAAAGCTTGTTCATCCAGAAATTTTACATTACATACATTGTGCTATATATAGTGGCCGTTCAAACTTGTTAAACAACCTTCTGTTGTTGTTCCTGTAATCTCTGATTTGTAGCATTGTTGGTTTTGCTCTTTTTTTGTCTTAAAACTTGATGGGCCAAAGATCCTTTGTTTGTATGTTATCATCACTATGATCTTCAGTTTTCCATACACTGTGATCTTCAGTTTTTCATTGCGTGTTTTTTCTGCAGTTTGCTTGGTGTGTGGACAGGGCCAAAGGACAAGATGCTTCAATCCGGCGAGGACAGAGCCAAATGACCAAAGTTTGTTCATCTGTTGCCAAGGTGACCCCTCTCCTCCTCCTCTCTATTTTTTGTTCATTTTCTCATATGATCTGATGCGTGCTCTCTTGCTTGGTGTGTGTGCAGTTTGGTACCATCCCGTGGGGAGGGCCAGGGACAAGGTGCTCCGATCCGGCGAGGATGCCCACCATCTATTGTTAAGGTGATCTGTCTCTCTCTACATATATATATACATATCCTGTTATGATGATTCTCAACCCCGCCCCGCCTTTAAGCTATGCATTCAGAAGAAACATTCTATAGTAAAGTATGGGGTTGTTGATTAAACTGCTGCTGTGTTCACTTCAATGAGAAAAAGTGTAGTTAATTCAGGTTGTGAACATTTCTTAGGAGTTATATTAAGACACATACTGTATGAGAAAAACTGCTGCTGTTGTGTTCACTTCAATGAGAAAAACTGCTGCTGTTGTGTTCACTTCAATGGGAAAAACTGCTGCTGTGTTCACTTCAATGAGAAAAACTGCTGCTGTGTTCACTTCAACTGAGTTACTCCTTTTTTGAATGGAATGTTCATAATATATTGTCTCCAGTTTTTCTAATTTTTATCAGCTGATTCATGTAACAGGGCATCCGTGGAAGGCCCAGTCCTAACTCTCCAGTGAGCCGGCATTTGATCGCTATTGAAGGAGCTACATGTAGAAGAAGAAAATACTTGTAGAGCTTGTAACTGATTCCCATAGTTGTAGAGCTTGTATCAGCTAAGCTTGTATTACGTGTAACTTGTAGAACATGTAAATGCTACAGCTTGTAGGACTTGTCATTTGTAGAGCTTGTAAATAAGCTTGTATATGCTACAGCTTGTAGGACGTGTCATTTGTAGAGCTTGTATTGAATCTGGCTATTGTTATTTGAAGTATCTTGTGTGTTTTTCCTTGCCAATTTAACTACTAGTTATTTTCTTATTGTCAAATTGAAATATGTAGAATCTGGGCCTAATAGCTAGGACCCACTTATCAGAACCTGACAAGTGGGATCTGTTTGACTAGTGGACCCATTTTATAAAAAAAAACTAAAACTGTTGTACAAAAAGGCCATGACCCATAAAATAAAAGGCCAAATTGTTGGGCTAGGCCCATGTAGCTAGAGAAAATTAATAGAGAAAATATACAGTAAAAAGGCCGAATTGTTGGGCTCGGCCCATGTAGAAAATTGAATTGGACCGGGCTGAATCTTGTGCCACATCAGCTTGCCATGCTGGATGCCTACGTGGCCTGGGAGAGGTTGCTAGTGACCAAAACGCCACAGTAGGAATATTTTGGTCGTAAACGTCTTTGACCATTCCAGAAGAAAGGTCACTATAGTCAGTTTACGACGGCCAGCTTTTGACCTTCTGTTTTTGGTCACAAAAAGGTCGTAAATGGAAATTTGTGACCTTTCAGTGACCAATAGTGGTGGTCACAAGTTGACATATTTCTTGTAGTGACAGCCCAATGGGTTAACGGGCCACAAACGGGCCGACTGTAACCATGGGCTAAAATTTGGCCCACAAGCAGAAAACGACAGTAATGGGCCATAAGTAACCGAATGCTGGAAATGAGCCCAAAAATAAATGGGCCCTGAGAAGGCCGAAAGATAACATGGGCTGGAAATGGCCCAATGGAATAATGGGCCATTAATGGGTATAAAGTGATACACTGTTCATTACGGGCCAGTTTCACCATGGGCTGTTAATGGGCCTAGAGTTACAAAGGGCCTCATATAGGCCGAAAGACGTCATGGGCCATACATGGGCCCGATGTTAAAACGGGCTGGAATCATATTAGACGGCCCAGATGACGCTATTGGGCCTAATTCGTATAGGTCGTAACGGGCCCTAGGTTAGCAGGTTGTAAATGGGCTATATGCGAACATGTCGTTAACAGGCTTTCCGTGGGCCGGCCCGCCACCTTTTGACCAAGCCAAACGGGCCAACCTTTTCAGAGGAATGGGCCTCTGTTGGGCCGTGCCACATGTCGATGTATCATAGGCGCCTTCGATCCAATGAGTGGATGACATCTGTCCCAACGGTGAGCCGACACGTGTTTCCTCCAGCCAATGATAATTTTACACATGGAAAATCCCCATTGGTCAGGGCTGTTAACGGGTTATCGGATCCAAAATCGGACCCGATAGCTTAACGGCGAGCCATTATGATGGATGCCACGTGTCGTTCACCCTTGACGAAAGCACTTCTATGACGCGCGATTTATCGTCATGGAAGTGGACACTTCCATGATGATAATTTTGGTAATGTCATGGAACACTTCTACGACAGCACAGGTATGACTATCTTGATTTTGTCATAAAATTGTCATGGATGTACATGCATGACAGAAAACGTGACCTACTGTGACAAACATGTATCATCACAGAAGTGTATTTTTTTTGTAGTGCCTTGTGCTAGCACGACCTCTTTCTCGTTCTAGTGATCCCAACCATAAACCAGATTATCTCATAATCCTTGCCGCATGGACATGCTTATCCTAGTCGAATCACATGAGGGGCCCAGAGTATATCTCTCCTGATCGGAGGCGCAAATCCCATCTTGCTCGGCCATGTCTCGCAGCATGGGTCTGGACAAGCCTGGAACCTACCATTGTAACTACCTAGTCACGGAGTAGCGTTTGGTCGGCCCAAAGCAAGTCTGTCACCATCTCGAGTACATGCGCCAGCTTAGGTCTTAGGACATTGAACGTATGTTGTACTAGAGACTCACAGATGACATATCGTTGCGTCTCATAGTTGGGTATGTCAGACTCGGACCTTATCTCGACTCGGATCCAAATACGTCGTATCCGACCAGATCCTTCCGAGTCCATATTATCTGGTTAGCATCCAATGCTCCATGGCTAGTGAGACCAAGCCATCCACCGTGTCATATGCTAGTCTAGTTGGTTGCGCGTCCACATAGCCCTTTTGACTAGGGACCTTTTAGGACAGTAATCATACAATGCATAGTCCCACAAACAAGTCACGTACTTGCTGATATACATCATTGATAATGTCCAAGGACTATCTTTATTCATAAACACATAGGAAATATCATAATACATGATTGCCTCTATTCGGCAGAACCTTTGCATGTCACCTACATCCGGCGATGCCATATTCTACAATGGACAAAGAACTTAGGAGATATCGAGGATCATCGACTTCGAGCTGAGTTCTATCACATCCAGCGTGAACTTGCCCAAATCATCATGAAGGAGGTCGTCAAAAAACAGGGATGTTCTACGAAGAAGGGCAAATGTCGCAAGAAGACGTCCGAACACGCGTATCGGCTCAGCGTCTCGACATGAAGCCTTTCACTAAGCTCGGGGACTATCTCCCTGACTTGGATGGATGGCACAACATGTTGGAGTGATTGACGATATATGACAATGTGTCTGTTTAATCCATACTTTCTCTATGACAAAACTTTATTTGTGATGTAATTAAACCATCCTCCTCAACTAGCAAAGATTACTCTAGTTAGGGCATTTTGGGTACGATGAACTTTGTTATTTATGCTTATGACATGTTGCTCCTATTTTTGCCAAGTCTGTCTATTTCTGTTCCTCAACTATATATGCTGCATATCATCGACTCATGTGACGATGCAGGTGCATAGATTATCGATGGCGAAGAAGTTCTACGCCAGGAGTATACGATGAGTGGCGGGAGTGTCAGGCCTGGGTGTACCGGTTTCCGAGCGACAGCCACTAGTTAGTTTAGGTTCACGCTAGTGCGAGAGAGGGATACGAACCGACGCCTCAAGAAGTACTACATTATGTATGATGAGACATGTCATGTAACTTGTATAGCTATATCGTGATTATGATGTGACGACATGATTTGTGTTGGATGATATGACGAGACTATTATGTGTATGGTATGATGAGCATATTGCATGTTTATGATATGATTATAATACTGTATAAAACATGTACGAAAACATTGCAAATACATAGCAAAAAATGAGAAAATATAGCAGTAGCGCTCTTTAGCCTTGGACAGGAAAACGCTACTGCTAAAGCACTTAGTAGTAGCACTGGTTGGACAGCGCTGCTGCTAAGTAGGTATAGCAGTAGCGCGTGTTAAACAGTGCTACCGCTAAATGTTAGTTGTAGCGATGTATCAGTAGCGCGGTACCCCGCGCTACTGATAGCCCTTAGACCCGCGCTACTGCTGGGCTTTTTCCTAGTAGTGGGAGCAAATAGGAAGGCACCATAACCCCGCAACTACATTGTCACTTTCACGCAGCCACGTACGCACCCAAACCGGAGTTTGGAAATAGTCTACTATATCGCTACTAGGAGATTAAGATTAAAAGGGTAAATAACTAAACTACTAACAAGAGAGTAAAAATAGTAAAAGATGCTAAGTTAGTAAGGACGACGCTTGAGTAGTAAACATTCTTGAGGGCTCAGGAATCACTACACATATGAACTATCATATCCTCTAGTAGCTGGTCAAATGCATAAGTGGGCGGAGCCAGGTATAGAACACGGTCTACTCTAGGTAGACCTCGTGCCACGCACGCCACCATCATAGTCTCCCCATAGGGCTACAAATCATGAAAAGTAAGGGTTTCCCCGTGGACACGACCTCTCTAAGGGTTCTCCATAATTCCCCAATTCTTTGCAAAGGCGAGGAATCGAGGCTTTTACTGTCACCTCAAATTAATTACCCCAATATCTCTAACCATCACAAAGACTATAACATACTTCACGACACAATGCACAAATGTGAGTGAGCACTCTTCCCAACATTCATGAAGGCTACTAACTCAAATCATGAATAGGTAATGCTGGAATGCAACAAATATCATATAGGGTTCAACCATATCCTCGAGAATAAGTACAAATACTCAATCATAAACATGAAGGTTAGGGACAAGTTACAATCCGGCAACAAGCCAGTGAAGGTAGAAGGCATGGCGGTGTTGATGGAGACAGAGGAACAGTGGTGATGATAATGGTGGGGGCGCCGCCATTGATGATGGAGATGGGGCGGCGCCGGTGATGGTGCTAGCGCGAGGGCACTGGCCCGGAGGCTGGTACTCATCATGGTGGAGCCTCCTCTTCTTCCCTTGGTGGTTGTCCCTTCCTTCTATTGGTGGTGGAGCAGCAATGGAGATGGTGGTGGATGAATGAGATGCGATGGAGCATGTGAGGCGGCGGCTAGGGTTGTGGATGACTTATATGGAGAGCCTCCTAGCCTCGACTCTTGATGGGCTTCATCCAAGGGCTCAAGATGAGCCTAATCCTCTCCCAATCTCTTACTTACGAGCCAAGAATCCCATGGGATTGAACAGGGACGAAATCATGAAGAATCTCGTTTGGAAGGCCAACTTTCGGAGCTGCCTGGACGTCAAAAACGATCGCGTGGAACGCCGTCTTTTGTGCCGATTTTTGTTGTCCTTCTCCGGTTAAACGGCTGCCATTTCTTCATACGAACTCAGAATATGACATTCTGGGCTCGTTGAATTCGTATGAATGACGTTGATCCATTTTTTGTCTTAGATCTTGATTTGGAGCACTTCAAAATAATGGCTTTTCCTGACCTCCGAAATGGCTAAGTCTGACCCTTGGCTGACTCCGTATCAATCTCATCCTTGGTCCTTTCATCGTGATTGGTCCTAGGTTGCTCCAAAGCACCTATAGACACAAGAAAAACATGAAAAACTTATGAAAACCAAATAAAAAACTAAATATGCAATGCTCACAATGAAAAGTGTAGATATCGGTGATCATGCATAATTGACAACTATTTGGTTCAACGGGACATGATATATGAAGACATCATGCAACAAATGAGTTGTAAGAGCAACTCCAATGTGGTGACCCATTTCGTCCACCGCCGTCCATTTGGGTCGGTGTGGACACAAAAGTCGGTCCAACGCGCCGACCCAAACGGACGCGCATCCGCTTGGCGTCTGCCTGGCGACCCATTCCCGCCCAATTTTGAGTCGGATTTGCGTCGGCGCGGACACGAGACGGACGTGCGCGCGTGCCTACTCCTCTCCCCGGCCTGCCGGCCAGTGGCAGCCACCACCATTTCCCCCTCCATTTCCCCCCAGAACCCTCCCGCCCGCGCGCGCTCCCACCCCACGCCCGCATGGACGACGACCTCGACCTTGACGCACCGCCGGCCTCTCCTCCCTCGCCTCGTCCGGCAAGGCAAGCCACGCGCACCCAGCAAGGCCGCCGCGCCAAAGCCGAAGAAGGTGCTGACGCCCGAACGGCGGGCAAAGGAGCAGGTCACGTGCTCCTCATCCGCCTTCCCTCGAACGATGTTGCCCGACTCGCTCCGCGCGTCGGCTTGCACCCCGGTGCCCGGCTTCCATGTCTGCACGCAGGCCTCCTGCCTCTTGGGGGAGTGCTCGCCCTAGGTGAGCGTGGTCGCGCCTTCCACGCCCGCGCCCGCACCCATCGACCTCAACACCACACCAGTGGCCGCTAGCTCGTCAGCCAGAGGCGCGAGGAAACGCGTGTGGCAGACGCCACCCAACCAGCTGCCGGGCACACGTAACCTATTCGATGGAATGCCGGCCGCCGGCGACGACGACTACATGCAGAACATGATCTTCGAGGGTGGTGCACAGGCCGCTGGCTTCGATCCCGACGAGACACAAAGCCAGGATGGCCGAGGGGCGTTCACGCCGTCCGCTGGCTACAATGAAGATCAGGCCGCCTTCATGCGTGATCAGGTCGGCCTGGACCTGGACGGCTTCCCTCTCGACCATGAGTTTCCGGAGGACTACGGGCTAGAGGAAGAGGACTAGTGCGACATCGAAGGGGAGCCTTTGTTCAAGGACGAGCTTGCCAACCAAGCCATCGGGCCGAAGCCGAATCGCAAGAGCAAGCGGACCAAGGCATATACGGTGGCCGAGGACAAGCTTCTTTGCGAGTGTTGGAGAGACATCGGGCAAGACCCCAAGACGGGCGCCGAACAAAAGCATTCAACCTTTTGGATTCATGTCCACCGTGAGTTCCGTGAGTGCAAGAAGTTTCCGCCGTACCAAATAGTAAGCGCGCGTGGGTGGGTGTCCATTTCAAAACGATGGAGGGTAATCCAACAAGAATGCAACAAGTTTTATGCCACTCTTGAGAGCGTCAAGGCCCGCCCCGTGAGTGGCATCGGCATGCAATACATGGTATACTAGCAAGCCGCCCTCTTTTTGTGTCATCAAGTTTATGCTTGTGTGTTCGTTTGCATATCATTTTGCTAATATGCTTGCATGAAATACATTTGTAGGCATTTCAAGCTTTGGAGGCATTCAACGTCCAACGCAATGGCAAGTGCTTCAACCTCTCCCATTGCTTTAGGGTGATCAAAGACGATGAGAAGTTCAAGGCGCAATATGCCGCCCTCAAGTCGCGTGGTGGGAAGCAAGCCGTGGAGGAGGTTGGGGACGGCGGGAAGGCTCGGCCGCGGGGGAAGACCAACTCCATGAAGGAGGACAAGCGGGATGCGGCATCGATCGCCTTGATTGCAACCGTGCAGGGCATGATCACCAAGAAGGACTCAAGGGAGGAGAAGCGCCGGCAAGAAAGAGAAGAGCAAATGAACGCCTTCATGGAGATTAAAAGGAGGAGGCTTGACATGGAGGCGGAGAAGCAAGCCAAGATGCTAGAGATCGAGGCCGCCAACGCCAAGACCAAGGCCAAAGAAGTGGCTCTCGCGAGCATGATGACCGGCGTGGAGATCATGAAGGTGGATCTCAACACCGTGTCATCAAGGAAGAGGCCGTGGTTCGAGAAGATGCAGGCCAACATGCTCAAGTTCGACGACGAGTGATCTATGGCGGCGAGCGCCATCATTTTTGGATGCCGACAGGTGTGCTGGCATGACCACGGAGGTCGCGATGGCATGGTCGAACTCTAGTCCCACCCTTTTTGTGTGCCGGCATGTGTGTCGGCTGGCTGGCGAGTGCGCCAGCATGAACTTTGATGTTGTTTTTTGAAGCCGGCATTGTATGCCGGCGCTGGCATGTTGCCGGCATGAGACATGGCCGCTGGCATAATCAGTCGCAGGCCTTTTTTTAAATGTTGATTGCGGACATGAAATGAGTCGGCGCATTGGGCGCACTGCCGATCCAAATCTAAAACAGGGCAGACGTCGGGCGGGCGGCCGACCCAAACGGACAAAAAGCAAATAAAATTGCCATCCGTTTGGATCGGCCCATTCGAGTTGCTCTAAAAATGCGTAAAATATAGAGCCATCATGCTCCCCACTTGCATAGGCCTTCGAGAGGTGAGCTCCATGATATCCTCGCAGAAAAGTATGCTGCAACCAGACAAACCTTCGTCGGGATCGCTACGCTGCGATGGGCTCTCCCTCAGCTTCTCTTGTCCACGCGATAACACATGCTCACTGTTATTCCCACGGCCAATAGGCAGCACGCAGCGAACATCCTCAAATTCCAGCTGAACGGATCCCACTAAAAGCGGCTATGTCGGGCTACCATTGGTTAGGTGCGCTATGCCCAGCACAACACCTGCATGCTCAACATCCGGCACGTGATCCCCCATGGCATCAGCACTGGCCACATTTCACCCATACTTGAGAAACTTCCACCTAGAGTCGCTAAGGCCAACTCCACCGCGCGATCCCAAACGGACGTCCGGATTGGGCCGAATCTGTCCCTTTGGGGCGCCGATGGATACGCCCATGTCTGGCTGTGTTCATTGGGTCGTGCGTGCGCCCACCGCGCGGCCGCACCCAAATCGTGTCCGGGGTGGACGGGATTAAAAAAATACTTAAATAACTAAAAAAAGCAAATAAACGCATTTAAAAAAAACATAAAACATATATATGGGTTGGCCACAAAACGGCCCAGTTTCAACGGCCACTTAAAAGGCCCAGATTCATAATTAACATAATAAGAAAAATAAAATAAAAACTCCTGCCGCGCCCGTCGGTGCCGTGGCCGTCGCCGTCTTCACTGGCCGCCGGTGTCGTCGTCGTCGCTGACGAGGTCGACGTAGTCCGGCGGCGTCCAGAGGTGGGCCGGCGGTGCGTGGTGGACGGGGGCGGGCTGGACGGCCGGAGGTGCCTGCACCACCTCCTCACGCGGCGACGCCTCCCGCTCCGGAGTGGGGCACCAGTTCACGCCCAGGTCGGCGGCCATCTCCGGTGCAGTGCACGACCAGCCCCACCCCCTGGCCCAGGAGCTTCTCGAACGCGGGCGGGTCCTCCTCCATCGGCTCCTCCGTGGCGGCCGCCATGACGGCCGCCAGCTGCAGCTCCGGGAAGGCGACGTCCCCGGCGGCAGAGAGGGCCATGGCCTCCTCCAGGCCGTCCCACTGCCGCTCGTCGTGCGTGTTCATGGAGTCGTCCATGACACGCTGCAGGAGACGGGCCTCCTCCTCCGTTGTCATGCGAGGAGGGGGAGGGGGCGACGGAGACGGGGAAGGCGACGGAGTGGGCGTCAGGCCGCGCACCCACGTACGCCCGCGCGGCTCTACACGTGGCCTCCGCGGCCCCGACACGGTGCCGGCGAAGTAGGACGCGCGCCGCACGTCGTGCTCGTCCTGGAGCCATGTGTCCCAGAGCGGCGAGTCGAGGGCGTACCTGTGGTCGTAGTACAGGTCGTCGGGGAGGAGGCGGCGGCGGCGGTTGATCTCATCGCGCCGTGCATGGCCGGTCGCCGGCACTGGCGGGATGGGGACCCGGTCCGCGGAGAGGTGCCACCCATTGGGGAGGTGGGCGTTGCTCCACGGGACCGGCGTCCTCGTCTCCCAGTACCTCCGGCACACGTCCGCGCAGATGTACTGCCGGTCGCGCTCGCCGGAGGGCCGAGGGGTAATGGTGAAGGGGGCCGGCGCGGGGGCTCGACGGGAGGACCGCGGCGGAGACGCGGGCTCCTCCTTCTTCACGGAGCCGCGGCGGCGCCCCGAGGAGGAGCCGGCCTCGCGGTCGTGCTTGCCCTTGTCGTTCCAGAAGCCCATGGCGAGGCGGGCGGCCGGCGAGCTCGAGGAGGGCTAGGGATTCTGCGCTGTCGGGGTTCAAGAAGGCCGCTGGGTGGTGTGGGGTAGTGTGGACGACGACCCGTCCACGCTTCCCACTTAAAGAAGGACGGCGACCGCTCGACGTGCGGATGACAGGTGGGGCCGCCCGCTCGTGCGCATTGATGTGGGCGGGTGGGAGGTAGGTGGCCGCCTGCCACGCGGCCCCGAAGCGGACGAGGCGCGCGTCCGTTTGGTGTCCGCCGCGACCCAAACCTGGCGCAAGTTTGCGCTTGAAATGGGTCGGCCCGGACACAAAACGGACAGGATGGGTCCGGGCCGTCGCGCGCTGGGCCGCCTCCTTTGTCCCTTTTGCCCCAAACGGACAGGGCCGGACAGGATGGGGTCGCGCGGTGGAGTTGGCCTAACGGTGGGGACGGTGGTATATTCCATAGATTCTCCTTCCCAAACAATGGCTCTAACCGTTGGACCGGGGCACATAGCGATGCAGCGGCACACCTGCACCCGCTGCACTTTCCATAGTCAAGACACCAATGGGGCGGGTCAAAAGCGGTCCTGCCCGTGAGGAAATAGGCCACCCAATGTTTGACATCACCCAAAGCAGTCGTGTAGCGGGAGGACGATGACCCCCAGCCCCGATGCATACGGGCCCATGCCCTGCGCAGCCACCTGCCTCACCGGCGGCGTCGACGCCATTGAGGAGACCGGAGATCTGTCCCCGTTCGTTGGTGCATGCAAACCTCCACGGCCAGCAGGCCGTACACCATAGCCATTGTGATCTTCGATGCATCCTCGGTCGGAGGCAAGGGTGGCGGAGGTGCCCCACCCTTCGTGTCCATCCTGATCGGTGGCGCCAGCCTGCGGATGGAGAACGAATACCTCAGGGCATCCGGCGCACCCGGCGCGTAGCCAAGGCTGAGTGCACCCGCCGGCTCAGGGATGAAGGAGACGACAGTGAGGAATCTTGGGACGATCCATCGTCTTGAGACACACCTGGAAACCGTCCATGTCATGCAGGCGCGCAGTGTACTCCGCCACCTGTGCCATGAAGCCAGAGCGCCCCAGCACCACTTATGTGGTGCGCCTAGTCCACGCGTGCGCCGGCATTCCCATGAGCTCCAAGGGAACCAGGAATGGCAGCGAAATGCCAGTTGCCTACGCCTGACGCATCCACGGCCAGTGCGAGAGAGAGAATCTCAGGCGAGGGGCGTGCCCACGATCCATCATGAGCTGACGAATGAACTGATGCTTACAAACGACCAGAAAATCCTCGGGAAAAAACTGTCGGATTGATGTGTCACTCGGGCCAATACGGAACTCAGCGTGCAATGTGGCAGCCGCCTCCGCCAAATCCACCCGCGAGATGTGGCCTGCTACTTCTTGAGCTTGCATTGGTTTTTTCCTTGAAGAGAAAAGGGTGATGCAGCAAAGTAGAGATAAGTATCTTCCTCAGTTAAGAACCAAGGTATCAATCCAGTAGGAGAAACACACAAGTCTCCAAGAATTGCACCTACACAAACAAACAAATACTTTCACCCAACGCAAAAAAGGGGTTATCAATCCCTTCACGGTCACTTGCAAGGATGATATCTGCTAGAGATTGATATTAAGATAGATAAAAGTGCAAATCAAAGTAAATGTAAATAAATTGCAGCAATGTATTTTTGTGTTTCTCGTTTTATAGATCTGAAAATAACACGATAAAATAGACCAGGGGGCATAGTTTGTCGGCATTCTGGAAACCAGGGTACCCAGAATTGTCTGCCTGCGGCCCACGGCGTGGCTCCATCAACGGCCTAGTACGGCCCATCTATAAAGGCTATCAAGACAAGACCGTAGCCTCGCGAGGCAGACGGGCCAAGACCTCCGGAGGGG
The DNA here is from genome assembly GCF_002162155.2 of Triticum dicoccoides. Taxonomy (NCBI): domain Eukaryota; kingdom Viridiplantae; phylum Streptophyta; class Magnoliopsida; order Poales; family Poaceae; genus Triticum; species Triticum dicoccoides. The sequence goes on along the minus strand of NC_041388.1, from coordinate 453,488,450 downwards.
CGGCCTCCCTAGGCTGTCTCCTGAGGAGCAGAGATTCCTATGCAGGTGCCCAACCTCATGAGGTTGCGGTGACGCAAGCCATGATGACCAAGGCCAGGCGGGCTCCAGCAGGTGCAGAGAGGACAGTTTCCTATTTAGTGCTAAGGAGGCAAGTGCAGGCGTGGGTTCCCGAGGAATCTGGCAAAGGTTTCCATTCTGGTGCAATAAGACCAAGACCACCAGGACTACAGGACGGATGTCATCACCGAGCCCACTGCAGCGTCACAACTAGAAGCTTTGCAGGCAAAGACCACCTTTCGTCAGGATAAGATGTACTACTTGTCCCCTTTCAAATTGGCCACTGTGGAATCCCTTCACACCTACTTTTTCGAGGAAGATGACCGAGGCCATTATTAATATAGGTTAGCCACCACCATAGATCGAGGCCGAACCTCTGGGCTCATTCCTGTTGGAAATATGCCCTAGAGGCAATAATAAAAGTATTATTATTATATTTCTTTGTTCATGATAATAGTCTTTTATTCATGCTATAACTGTATTATCCGGAAATCGTAATACACGTGTGAATACATAGACCACAATATGTCCCTAGTGAGCCTCTAGTTGACTAGCTCGTTGTGATCAACAGATAGTCATGGTTTCCTGGCTATGGACATTGGATGTCGTTGATAACGGGATCACATCATTAGGAGAATGATGTGATGGACAAGACCCAATCCTAAGCCTAGCACAAAGATCGTGTAGTTCGTATGCTAAAGCTTTTCTAATGTCAAGTATCTTTTCCTTAGACCATGAGATTGTGCAACTCCCGGGTACTGTAGGAATGCTTTGGGTGTACCAAACGTCACAACGTAACTGGGTGGCTATAAAGGTGCATTACAGGTATCTCCGAAAGTATCTGTTGGGTTGGCACGAATCGAGACTGGGATTTGTCACTCCGTGTAAGCGGAGAGGTATCTCTGGGCCCACTCGGTAGGACATCATCAGAATGTGCACAATGTGACCAAGGGGTTGATCACGGGATGATGTGTTGCGGAACGAGTAAAGAGACTTGCCGGTAACGAGATTGAACAAGGTATCGGTATACCGACGATCGAATCTCGGGCAAGTAAAATACCGCTAGACAAAGGGAATTGTATACGGGATCGATTGAGTCCTTGACATCGTGGTTCATCCGATGAGATCATCGTGGAACATGTGGGAGCCAACATGGGTATCCAGATCCCGCTGTTGGTTATTGACCGGAGAACGTCTCGGTCATGTCTGCATGTCTCCCGAACCCGTAGGGTCTACACACTTAAGGTTCGGTGACGCTAGGGTTATAAAGGAAGTTTGTATGTGGTTACCGAATGTTGTTCGGAGTCCCAGATGAGATCCCGGACGTCACGAGGAGTTCCTAAATGGTCCGGAGGTAAAGATTTATATATGGGAAGTCCTGTTTTGGTCACCGGAAAAGTTTCGGGTTTTATCGGTAACGTACCGGGACCACCGGGAGGGTCCCGGGGGTCCACCAAGTGGGGCCACCGGCCCCGGAGGCTTGCATGGGCCTAGAGTGGAAAGGGACCAGCCCCAGAGTGGGCTGGTGCGCCTCCCACCCTTGCCCAAGGCGCAACTAGGAGGGGAGAGGGCAAACCCTAGGGCAGATGGGCCCTAAGGCCCACCCCAGGCGCGCCTCCCCTCTCTCCTCCTCTTGGCCGCCCCCCAAGTCCCATCTAGGGCTGGCCGCACCCCTTGGGGTGGGAAACCCTAAAGGGGGCGCAGCCCCCTTCTCCCCTATATAAATAGAGGCCTGGGGCTGCCTATAACACATGAGAACTTCTCCTCTTGGTGCAGCCCTACCTCTCTCCCTACTCCTCCTCTCCCGCGGTGCTTGGCGAAGCCCTGCAGGATTGCCACGCTCCTCCATCACCACCACGCCGTTGTGCTGCTGCTGGACGGAGTCTTCCTCAACCTCTCCCTCTCTCCTTGCTGGATCAAGGCATGGGAGACGTCACCGGGCTGTACGTGTGTTGAACGCGGAGGTGCCGTCCGTTCGGCACTAGGATCTCCGGTGATTTGAATCACGACGAGTATGACTCCTTCAACCCCGTTCTCATGAACGCTTCCGCTTAGCGATTTACAAGGGTATGTAGATGCACTCTCCTTCCCCTCGTTGCTGGTTTCTCCATAGATAGATCTTGGTGACACGTAGGAAAATTTTGAATTTCTGCTACGTTCCCCAACAGTGGCATCATGAGCTAGGTCTATTGCGTAGATTCTTTGCACGAGTAGAACACAAAGAAGTTGTGGGCGTTGATTTTGTTCAATATGCTTACCGTTACTAGTCCAATCTTGTTTCAACGGTATTGTGGGATGAAGCGGCCCGGACTGACCTTACACGTACTCTTACGTGAGACAGGTTCCACCGATTGACATGCACTTGGTGCATAAGGTGGCTAGCGGGTGCCAGTCTCTCCCACTTTAGTCGGAACGGATTCGATGAAAAGGGTCCTTATGAAGGGTAAATAGCAATTGGCATATCATGTTGTGGTTTTGCGTAGGTAAGAAACATTCTTGCTAGAAACCCATAGCAGCCACGTAAAACATGCAAACAACAATTAGAGGATGTCTAACTTGTTTTTGCAGGGTATGCTATATGATGTGATATGGCCAACAAGAATGTGATGAATGATATGTGATGTATGAGATTGATCATGTTCTTGTAATAGGAATCACGACTTGCATGTCGATGAGTATGACAACCGGCAGGAGCCATAGGAGTTGTCTTTATTTTTTGTATGACCTGCGTGTCATTGAAGAACGCCATGTAAATTACTTTACTTTATTGCTAAACGCGTTAGCCATAGAAGTAGAAGTAGTCGTTGGCGTGACAACTTCATGAAGACACGATGATGGAGATCATGATGATGGAGATCATGGTGTCATGCCGGTGACGATGATGATCATGGAGCCCCGAAGATGGAGATCAAAAGGAGCAAAATGATATTGGCCATATCATGTCAATATTTGATTGCATGTGATGTTTATCATGTTTATTCATCTTGTTTACTTAGGACGACGGTAGTAAATAAGATGATCCCTTACAAAATTTCAAGAAGTGTTCTCCCCTAACTGTGCACTGTTGCTACAGTTCGTCGCTTCTAAGCACCACGTGATGATCGGGTGTGATGGATTCTTACGTTCACATACAACGGGTGTAAGACAGTTTTACACAGCGAAAACACTTAGGGTTAACTTGACGAGCCTAGCATGTACAGACATGGCCTCGGAACACGGAGACCGAAAGGTCGAGCATGAGTCGTATAGTAGATACGATCAACATGAAGATGTTCACCGATGATGACTAGTCTGTCTCACGTGATGATCGGACACGGCCTAGTTGACTCGGATCATGTAATCACTTAGATGACTAGAGGGATGTCTATCTGAGTGGGAGTTCATAAGATGAACTTAATTATCCTGAACATAGTCAAAAGATCTTTGCAAATTATGTCGTAAGCTCGCGCTTTAGTTCCACTGTTTAGATATGTTCCTAGAGAAAATATAGTTGAAAGTTGATAGTAGCGATTATGCGGACAGTAGAAAGCTTATGTCCTTAATGCACCGCTCAGTGTGCTGAACCCCAAACGTTGTCTGTGGATGTTGCGAACATCGGACATACACGTTTTGATAACTACGTGATAGTTCAATTAAATGGTTTAAGTAGAGGCACCAAAGACGTTTTCGAAACGTCGCGGAACATATGAGATGTTTCGAGGGCTGAAATTGGGATTTCAGGCTCGTGCCCACAGCAAGAGGTATAAGACCTCCGACGATTTTCTTAACCTGCAAACTAAGGGAGAAAAGCTCAATCGTTGAGCTTGTGCTCAGATTGTCTGAGTGCAACAATCAGTTGAATCGAGTGGGAGTTGAACTTCCATATGAGATAGTGATGTTTCTCCAAAGTCATTACCACCAAGCTGCTAGAGCTTTGTGATGAACTATAACATATCAGGGATAGACATGATGATCCTTGAGGTATTCATGATGTTTGACACCGCGAAAGTAGAAATCAAGAAGGAGCATCAATTATTGATGGTTGGTGAAACCACTAGTTTCAAGAAGGGCAAGGGCAAGAAGGGATACTTCATGAAACGGCAAATCAGCTGCTGCACCAGTGAAGAAACCCGAGGTTGAACCCAAACCCGAGACTAAGTGCTTCTGTGATAAGGGGAATAGCCGCTGGAGCAGGATTACCCTAGATACTTAAGAAGGCTGGCAAGGTCGATAGAAGTATATTGGATATACATTATGTTAATGTGTACTTTACTAGTACTCCTAGTAGCACCAGGGTATTAGATACCGGTTCGGTTGCTAAGTGTTAGTAACTCGAAATAAAAGCTACAGAATAAACGGAGACTAGCTAAAGGTGAGCTGACGATATGTGTTGGAAGTGTTTCCAATGTTGATATGATCAAGCATCGCACGCTCCCTCTACCATCGAGATTGGTGTTAAAACCTGAATAATTGTTATTTGGTGTTTGCGTTGAGCATAGACATGATTGGATTATGACTATCGCAACACGGTTATTCATTTAAATAATGGTTACTCTATTTATTTGAATAATACCTTCAATGGTCTTGCACCTAAAATAAATGGTTCATTGAAATCTCGATCATAGTGATACACATGTTCATGCGAAAAGATAGTAATGATAGTACCACCTACTTGTGGCACTGCCACGTAAGTCATATCGGTATAAAATGCATGAAGAAGCTCCATGTTGATGGATCTTTGGACTCACTCATTTTTTGAAAAGTTTGAGACATGCGAACCATGTCTATTGGTGTATATGCATGAAGAAACTCCATGCAAATGGATCGTTTGGACTCACTTGATTTTGAATCACTTGAGATATGCAAATCATACCACATGGGCAAGATGACTGAAAAGCCTCGGTTTCAGTAAGATGGAACAAGATAGCAACTTGTTGGAAGTAACACATTTTGATGTGTGCAGTCCAATGAGTGCCGAGGCATGCAGTGAATATCGTTATGTTCTTACTTCACAGATGATTCGAGTAGATGTTGAGAATATTTGCTTGATGAAACACAAGTCTGAATTATTGAATGGTTCAAGTAATTTCAGAGTGAAGTAGAAGATCATTGTGACAAGAGGATAAAATGTCTATGATATGATCATAGAGATGAATATCTGAGTTACGAGTTTTGGCACACAATTAAGACATTGTGGAAATTGTTTCGCAATTAATACCGCCTGGAACACCATAGTGTGATGGTGTGTCCGAACATCATAGTTGCACCCTATTGGATATGGTGCGTACCATGGTGTCTCTTATCGAATTACCACTATCATTTATGGGTTAGGCATTAGAGACAACCACATTCACTTTAAATAGGGCACCACGTAATTCCGTTGAGATGACACCATATGAACTATGGTTTAGAGAAACCTAAGTTGTCGTTTCTTAAAATTTTGGGGCTGCGACGCTTATGTGAAAAGGTTTCATCATGATAAGCTCGAACCCAAAGCGGATAAAATGCATCTTCATAGGACACCCAAAACAGTTGGGTATACCTCCTAATTCAGATCCGAAAGCAATATGGATTGTTTCTTGAATCGGGTCCTTTCTCGAGGAAAGTTTGTCTCGGAAAGTTGAGTGGGAGGATGGTGGAGACTTGATGAGGTTATTGAACCGTCACTTCAACTAGTGTGTAGCAGGGCACTGGAAGTTGTTCCTGTGGCACCTACACCAATTGAAGTAAAAGCTTATGATAGTGATCATGAAGTTTCGGATCAAGTCAATACCATACCTCGTAGGGTGACAAGGATGCGTACTACTTCAGAGTGGTACGGTGATCCTGTCTTGAAGGTCATGTTGCTAGACAACAATGAACCTACGAGCTATGGAGAAGCGATGGTGGGCCCAAATTCCGACAAATGGTTAAGAAACCATGAAATCCGAGATAGGATCCATGTATCAGAACAAAGCATGGACTTTGGTGGACTTGCCCAATGATCGGCAAGCCATTGAGATAAATGGATCTTTAAGAAGAAGACGGACGTGGATGGTAATGTCACCGTCCATGAAGCTCGACTTGTGGCGAAGAGTTTTTCACAAGTTCAAGAAGTTGACTACGATGAGATTTTCTCATCCGTAGCAATACTTAAAGTCCGTCGGAATCACGTTAGCACAAGCTGCATTTATGAAATCTGGCAGATGGATGTCAAAACGAGTTTCCTTACCAGTTTTCGTAAGGAAAGGTTGTATGCGATACAATCAGAAAGGTTTTGTCGATCCTAAGGATGCTAAAAGGTATGCTGGCTCCAGTGATCCTTCTCAGGACTGGAGTAAGCATCTCGGGGTTGGAATGTACACTTTGATGATATGATCAAAGATTTTGGGTCTATACAAAGTTTATGAGAAACTTGTATTTCCAAAGAAGTGAGTGGGAGCACTATAGAATTTCTGATGAGTATATGTTGATCAGAAATGATGTAGAATTTCTAGAAAGCATATAGGGTTATTTGAAAGGTGTTTTTCAATACAAAACCTGGATTAAGCTACTTGAACATTGAGCATCAAGATCTATGAGGATAGATCAAAAACGCTTAATGGTACTTTCAAATGAGCATATACCTTGACATGATCTTGAAGGTGTTCAAGATGGATCAGTCAAAGAAGGAGTTCTTGCCTGAGTTGTAAGGTACGAAGTTAAGACTTAAAGCTCGACCACGGCAAAAAGGAGAGAAAGGACGAAGGTCGTCCCCTATGCTTTAGACGTAGGCTCTACAGTATGCTAAGTACCGCACCTGATGTGTGCCTTGCCACTTGCCTGGCAAGAGAGTACAAGGGTGATCAAGGAGTGGATCACCAGATAGCGGTCAAAATTATCCTTAAAGGAATAAGGATAGGTTTCTCGATTATGGAGGTGATAAAGAGTTCGGCGTAAAGGGTTACGTCGATGCAAGCTTTAACACCCATCCGAATGACTCTGAATAGCAAACCGGATACGTATAGTGGAACGACCATTTGGAATAGCTCCAAGTAGAGCGTGGTAGCTGCATCTAGGAGATGACATAAAGATTTGTAAAGCTCACACGGATCTGAAAGGTTCAGACCCGTTGACTAAAACCTCTCTCACAAGCAGAACATGATCAAACCCCAGAACTCATTGAGTCTTAATCACATGATGATGTGAACTAGTTTAATGACACTAGTAAACTCTTTGGATGTTGGTTACATGGCGATGTGACCTGTGAGTGTTAATCACATGGCGATGTGAACTAGATTATTGACTCTAGTGCAAGTGGGAGACTGTTGGAAATATGCCCTAGAGGCAATAATAAAAGTATTATTATTATATTTCTTTGTTCATGATAATAGTCTTTTATACATGCTATAACTGTATTATCCAGAAATCATAATACACGTGTGAATACATAGACCACAATATGTCCCTAGTGAGCCTCTAGTTGACTAGCTCGTTGTGATCAACAGATAGTCATGGTTTCCTGGCTATGGACATTGGATGTCGTTGATAACGGGATCACATCATTAGGAGACTGATGTGATGGACAAGACCCAATCCTAAGCCTAGCACAAAGATCATGTAGTTCGTATGCTAAAGCTTTTCTAATGTCAAGTATCTTTTCCTTAGACCATGAGATTGTGCAACTCCCGGATACCGTAGGAATGCTTTGGGTGTACCAAACGTCACAACGTAACTGGGTGGCTATAAAGGTGCATTACAGGTATCTCCGAAAGTATCTGTTGGGTTGGCACGAATCGAGACTGGGATTTGTCACTCCGTGTAAGTGGAGAGGTATCTCTGGGCCCACTCGGTAGGACATCATCAGAATGTGCACAATGTGACCAAGGGGTTGATCACGGGATGATGTGTTGCGGAACGAGTAAAGAGACTTGCCGGTAACGAGATTGAACAAGGTATCGGTATACCGACGATCGAATCTCGGGCAAGTAAAATACCGCTAGACAAAGGGAATTGTATACGGGATCGATTGAGTCCTTGACATCGTGGTTCATCCAATGAGATCATCATGGAACATGTGGGATCCAACATGGGTATCCAGATCCCGCTGTTGGTTATTGACCGGAGAACGTCTCGGTCATGTCTGCATGTCTCCCGAACCCGTAGGGTCTACACACTTAAGGTTCGGTGACGCTAGGGCTATAAAGGAAGTTTGTATGTGGTTACCGAATGTTGTTCGGAGTCCCGGATGAGATCCCGGACGTCACTAGGAGTTCCGGAATGGTCCGGAGGTAAAGATTTATATATGGGAATTCCTGTTTTGGTCACCGGAAAAGTTTCGGGTTTTATCGGTAACGTACCGGGACCACCGGGAGGGTCCCGGGGGTCCACCAAGTGGGGCCACCGGCCCCGGAGGCTTGCATGGGCCTAGAGTGGAAAGGGACCAGCCCCAGAGTGGGCTGGTGCGCCTCCCACCCTTGCCCAAGGCGCAACTAGGAGGGGAGAGGGCAAACCCTAGGGCAGATGGGCCCTAAGGCCCACCCCAGGCGCGCCTCCCCTCTC
>NC_041388.1:453476602-453479630 GCF_002162155.2 Triticum dicoccoides | reverse complement strand
AAACCCTAAAGGGGGCGCAGCCCCCTTCTCCCCTATATAAATAGAGGCCTGGGGCTGCCCATAACACATGAGAACTTCTCCTCTTGGTGCAGCCCTACCTCTCTCCCTACTCCTCCTCTCCCGCGGTGCTTGGCGAAGCCCTGCAGGCTTGCCACGCTCCTCCATCACCACCACGCCGTTGTGCTACTGCTGGATGGAGTCTTCCTCAACCTCTCCCTCTCTCCTTGCTGGATCAAGGCGTGGGAGACGTCACCGGGCTGTACGTGTGTTGAACACGGAGGTGCCGTCCGTTCGGCACTATGATCTCCGGTGATTTGAATCACGACGAGTACGACTCCCTCAACCCCGTTCTCATGAACGCTTCCGCTTAGCGATCTACAAGGGTATGTAGATGCACTGTCCTTCCCCTCGTTGCTGGTTTCTCCATAGATAGATCTTGGTGACACATAGGAAAATTTTGAATTTCTGCTACGTTCCCCAACAATTCCTTCACCAGAGCAGACCTCATGAGGTTGTTCATCCCTTGTACTTGTTCATCCTCAGCCCCTCGTGAGGCAAATCCACCACAAAGCAGGAGTAGGGTCTTACACCGCAAGGTGGCCCGAACCTGAGTAAACTGCGGAGTCCATCTTCTTCCTTGTTCATCGAGCTAGGCTGAGGGGCCACGAGTCGGTTGGCTGGATAGGTTGAGTTCTTCGCACACTCCCCAAAGCTTGAACCTTTCTTGGGTTTGCGGAGCCCTGAATCCGACATTTCGTGCGCCAGGTAGGGGCGTGTCGAAGCCTCTCTTCCACCATTCATTCCGCCGCCGTTTCGTCGTTCCTATGGCCGACGCTCGTCGTGTTCGTGCCGAGCGTCGGGCCGCTCGTGTCGCCCAGGCGGCACCCGTGGGCAACGGTGCTCCTCACCGCTCTGCCTCCTCGATGGCTAACACCGCCATCGACCCTGCTACCCGCGAACAGCAGGATTCGTCGCTGCCACCATCCGTGCGGAACGACGGCCGCACCGCGACTCCATCACCCATTCTGGTCATGGTGTCGTCTTCTCACACTCGACGTGGCCCGGCTAACGCGCAGGTTGTGCTGCTCATGGCACGTGAGCTTCTGCGCTATTGATACGTCTCCAACGTATCTATAATTTTTGATTGTTCCATGCTGTTATATTATCATTCTTGGATATTTTACAATCATTTTATAATCATTTTATATTATTTTTTGGTACTAACTTATTGACATAGTGCCCAGTGGCAGTTGTTGTTTTCTGTTTGTTTTTTACATCGCAGGAAATCAATACCAAACGGAGTCCAAACGCAGCGAAACTTTTTGTGGATTTTTTCTGGACCAGAAGACACAAAATGGGCTGATGATATACCAGAGGGGTGCCCCGAGGGGGGCACAACCCACCAGGGCGCGCCTGGGGGCCCAGGTGCGCCCAGGTGGGTTATGCCCACCTCGGGGGCCTCCCGCACCGCCTCTTTGCTCTATAAATACCTCAATATTCCAGAAACCCTAGGGGAGTCGACGAAAATCAATTCCAGCCGCCGCAAATTCCAGAAGTACCAGATCCAATCTAGACACCATCATGGAGGGTTTCAACATCGTCATTGCTGCCTCTCCGATGATGCGTGAGTAGTTCATTGTAGACCTACGGGTCCGTAGTTAGTAGCTAGATGGCTTCCTCTCTCTCGTTTGACTCTCAATACAATGGTCTCTTGGAGATCCATATGATGTAACTCTTTTTGCGGTGTGTTTGTTGGAATCCGATGAACTTTGAGTTTATGATCAGATCTATGTTTTTATCCATGAAAGTTATCTGAGTATTCTTTGATCTCTTATATGCATGATTGCTTATAGTCTCGTATTTCTTCTTTGATATTTGTGCTTTGTTTGGCCAACTTGATCTATTTATCTTGCAATGGGAAGGGGTGCTTTGTGATGGGTTTGATCTTATGGTGTTTGATCCCAGTGACAGAAGGGGAACCGACATGTATGTATCATTGCTATTAAGGATAACAGGATGGGATCTATTTCTACATAAATAGATTTTGTCTACATCATGTCATCGTTCTTATTGCATTACTCCGTTTTTTCATGCATGCTGCATAGCGGTCGATGTGTGGAGTAATAGTAGTAGATGCAGGCAACAGTCGGTCTACTAATCTTGGACATGATGCCTATATAATGATCATTGACTGGATATCGTCATGAGTATTGGAAGTTCTATCAATTGACCAATAGTAATTGTTTTCCCACCATTTGCTATATTTCTCGAGAGAAGCCACTAGTGAAACCTACGGCCACTGGGTCTCTTCTTCAATACATTTGCCTCCGCGGTCTATTTTCATTTGCTTTTATTTTCAGATCTATTAAAGAAAAAATATAAAAATACCTTGCTGCAATTTTTAGTAATTTATTTTATGTCGCATTCCCGCGAGATCTATTTATCCAATCTACTACAATTTTATCTATCTTTTTACCCATGAGGGATTACAACCCCTCTCTTACATTGGGTTGGAAGTATTTGTTCTTTGTGTGCGGGAGCTGTTTACGTGGTGTTGCGTGGTTCTCCTACTGGTTCGATAACCTTGGTCACATCACTAAGGGAAATACCTACCGTTGTTATGCTGCATCATCCCTTTATCTTTGGGGAAATACCGACGTAGTTCAAGCAAACATCAAAAGGAATTTCCGGCGCCGTTGCCTGGGAGGATCAAGTCAAGATAGTCTCCCGATAACTCGCCAATTTCTGGCGCCGTTGCCGGGGAGACATCATCAACATCAACCAGGTTCCTAATCACTAATCTCATTTCCTTGCAGTTTACATTATTTCCCATTTGCCTCTCGTTTTTCTCTCCCCCACTTCATAAAAAATTGCCATTTTATTCGCCTTCTATTTCGTTCGCCGCTTTCTCGCCAGATCTATCTTTTTGCTTTAAATCATGAGAGATTTTTAATGGCAGAAACAAATGGCGGCCCAACTCTTAAAATGGAGCATATGGGTAATCTGGATGCCAAAACTTTTGTCTTGG
>NC_041388.1:453461230-453475947 GCF_002162155.2 Triticum dicoccoides | reverse complement strand
ATCTCAGCCGTAAATTATAGAAATTAACAGCTAAGATTTAAAAGATATTACGTTACATATAAATATTATATTATTGATACAGTTTGACACGTCACGCTGCCACGATGCGTATATGACATGTCTTTGTTTCAACTCATGTAAGCCTTTCTATTAAAAAATCAGTTAAAAAACAACAGAAAACAACGTACGTCACAAAAGTCAAACAGAATCGATGGGAAGAAAGAAAGATGTGTTTGTGTCCTATTCAACGAAGCAAGCCTAGCAAACCACACGTCCAGCCACAAAGTAGTCCAATACATGCACGTCACTGTAAAAAAAAAAGAATAGTACATGGAAAGGAAAAAAAACCAGAAGATGTATTGGTGTCCAATACAAACCGACCATACCAAACCAGTCGGGCCTCCAGCAAAAAAAAAAGGAATCTAGGCCGAGGTTCGCATTGGCGTGCTTGCACCAGGGCCCATAAAAAACACAGACGCACCAGGTGATCTCAACCTCGGCATGGCTCCCTCCCGCAAACGGCTGCTGCGGCCATCTCCAACAGCTTCGAGCGGCACGGCAGCTAAACAGGGACAGGGACGCGGCAGCCATCTTGGTGTCAAAGGAGAGTTTCAATCAGCAGATCGAGAGTCACATGAAGAGTTTGCCAAAGCATCCGCATGAGGCGTCCAGCAGCAATGATCGCTCCAACCTCCAAGGGCTTTCAAATCAAAAAAGCTAGAACGGAGGCATTGGATTTATGTTGTGATGTTACTTTTTTCATTAATTCATCTTGGCAAATTGTACACATGAACTGTACCAGGAGTTAAGTATGCAATAACTGGGAAGTTAACCTCAACCGCTCTCCATAAAAAAAAATAAAGACCTCAACCACTAGACTTGAAGAGAAAAAGTTTTACAGATCAGAAATTTGTCGTCTATGACAAACAAGGGTACGTGACTATAAATATCATAAAATAAGTTATATCTGTTTCGGTTGAAAACAATTAGAAATATGATCATATAATTGAGCAAACAAACTCACCAATTTCTTCCATCATGATTAAGTAATACAAGACTGCTTATTAGATTAAATCATGGTTCATATAATTTCAAGAATTCTGTTTTCACAAGTGAAAGACGACACATTGTCGAATTGCTTGGCCAATGTCTATTCTTTCTAATATTAGCATTGTCATGTTTTTGTTCCCATGGATTTCATAATTATATCTTAGAATCCTACGCCGACTAATATGACGAAATAGTTATCCAGTTTTAGTGCATCTGTCAAAGAACAATCTTAAATGACGACATCTTATCTATACTACAAATTTAGCCCGCACCTTCTGGCCTCCGCATATTAACTTTCAACAGATAGTGTGATGCCATGCAATAAGTGCCAACATTTGATTTCAGTGTTCTATTTCATGTTTTAGCAGGCCAGCCTCACCCAATTATTTTCACTCTAGGATTTCATTTTCAAGTATTAATAGCTAAATTTTGGTATATATTTTATATAAACTCATGTAATTCGATCATACATCACTCAAACCAAATATGCCAAGATCACTTACTTGCTGATAATTAATCTCTGGGTACGGGCAAGTGAAAGAAAGAGAACAACATGCACACGGCCATAATGCGAAGCTTTCACCCTGGCATCGGATATAAACAGAATTTATTTTGTAGATAAGTAATACATACCTCTTTCAAGATTGGTAGTAAGTATAATAATTTATTTAGAAACACCACATTCAATATAGGCACACATAGTACAGACACAACCACCCGCAAAATCACATAGGACTTCCTAACGACTGGATTCATAGAGCTTTATTTTTTATGGGACAATACTCATTACGTAGATAAAATACAACAAACTCTATTTTCAAATGGAATTCAAATTTAAAGTATCAAGTCAAACAATAAATTTAATTGATTTTCAAGCATTTTACAAAAAATATCTTAAATAACTTAAAATGAGAACAAATTTAACCATGCTGTGCAATTAGGTGATACATCCACTCCTCCACCCAAATAAGTTAGAAGCACTTACTTGCTGAAAATATATTTCTAAGCATAGGCAAGTGAAATGGGAAAAACAATGGCAATACCAAGAATATGCAATGGCAGTAACTAAGAAAACTTTCTGAAAATTGTTGTATGCAAAAAAAGTCACGTGTATGATATTACATTTGGATATATAATATTAAAATTTTGGGAAGTAAACTAGCATAGGATGAGCTTCCGTGGAACTGTTTTAAAGGACACGCCATGCGATCGACCAAAAACACCATCGATATATAGCCAGTGACAAAGAAATTTTATGAATAGACCAATTAACCAGATGCACAAGCTTTCACTGTTGAGTTTTAAATATAGTGAAGAATCCATCCAGATTTGTTAGTGCAAAGATAGACACCGTCGGAAGAGTAAGACAAGAAAAGAAAAGAACAACAAATAATGACACAGTAAGCTACAAGCCTCAATGCTATTGGTGTAAACCAATAGCATTTAATTTTAATAAAGAACAATTATATTTCCACAAGGCATGTGTCTTGGTTATATTTTGAATGATAATTTATGAATTATTATCCAAAGGAATTAAATGCGCTATAAAAATATGTACCAAATCTAGCCGTGCAAATGTGCAGGTCGCATCGCTAGTTTTATGGAAAAGAACATATCCAAGAATTTTTTGATTGTGTTGAAAATTTAAGTCTTGATGATGCTCCTGTACTTAAAAAGCTAAATCTTATGCGGAAGCTATTTCGGCACTAGTTCTAAAACTTGAAAATAAATTTATTCGTACCCAGCCTACCTTGCAAAGATTATTCTATGAGTTACCCATTATAAAGGATCGTAAACCTAAAAGGTTAGCCACTCTTGTTCTCATGAATGAATTTGACTACATAATACGGGAAGCTAGGAAAATCTTTGATTTTTATGCTATGAATCGTGAGAAACCCGTGATTGATGAAATTCTTTATAGTAGTGATTATGCGTTGAGACATTTGCTCGGGAATAATCAAATCTTTGATGAGAATCTTAAAAAGCAAGTCCATATTTGAGACACTATCCAACAAGTTTTCAATGATGTTAATCAACATTATTCTTGGATTGCTACCAGAAATCAAAGGGGTTATGATGATAAGCAACTTGATAGTGCTAAGGTTTCCATGGATAATGTGTTTTATATTTTATTGCAAAACCCCCTGACAAAAATACCCCCAAGGAAAACAAGGACAAAGATGACAACACTTAGATCTTTCGCATTATGCCTAGCTAGGGCGTAAAACAATAGCGCTCTTTGGGAGGCAACTGTCAGGACCCCGACTCAAAGCCAGAGCGATCTAGCATGTAACACCTCATATCACTTTGCGGCCTCACGCACGATATTCCCATGGGTGTCGCCTTACCTTGCCCGGGACCGTTTGCACCTTTTGGCACACGTATATGATAGTGTCGCTAGCATCCATATGACAAGGAGCCCGGGCTGACATGGCTAGTCGTAAACCCAAAGTGGCACTAACTTATAGGGACAGGCATACATGACCCAGCAACAAACGTGTCGGTCATCGGCGAGTGAATCCGGGCTGTAGCAACTGGGCTAGCATGACTACGGTAAACAGGGCTGTAGCAGGCTAACAGGACTCCGTAGACACCGCGTGACATTTCCCCAAAGGGACAGACACAAGAACGAAGAAGGACACATGCCGACCAGCCTAAGTGTTCCGGAGCAGTAGTAAGCTACCAAGGCTCAGTGGAAGCACTAGGAGACATTTCCCGGTAAGAGAGGCTACCAAGGATAACAACTATATAGTCAGATCCCACACATACCAAGCATTTCAATAACATACACACAATATGCTCGATATGTGGAAATACAACATGGCATCACAACATGACTCTACAACTCAAGTATTTTATTCAATAGGCTCCGAGGAGCAACATATTACAAACATGGGTCTCTCGACCCAGCATTCAGAGCATACAAGTCAAAGCACAAGCGAAAGCTTAACCTGTCTGAGTACAGACAACTATAAAAGAAAAAGGCTGAGAAGCCTGACTATCTACTAGATCCTGCCGAGGGCACAAGATCGTAGCTGAGGTAACAAGCTAAACATCGAAGTCCACACGGAACTACTGGTGAGAGGGAAGTCTCTGCAAAAACATAAAATAAGCAAACGTGAGTACAAATGTACCCAGCAAGACTTACATCAGAACTAACTACATATGCACCATTGTCAACAAAGGGGGTGGTGGGGTTTAACTGCACCAAGCCAGCTTTGACTCGGTGGCTATCCTGAACTACGACTGCAAGTAACTCTTTTGTGGTGGCGCACACGAGTCCACAAATTCACCATATCAATACACCACTATGGATCCGCTCTCATCTCCCTACGAGAACGCCATCCATAGCACTCACGCTTATCTTGCGTATTTTAGAGTATTCACTTTCACTTGTCTATGAACTGTATAGGCAACCCAGAAGTCCTTTACCGCGGACACGGCTATTCGAATAGATGATGTGTTGTAGGATCAAACCCTAGGTTGGATCTTTTCACACTTGGAGGGGGAAAAGGAGGAAAAACTCTCAAGAACATAAGAACAAAACTCTCAAACAAACCCAAATATCACATCCACTAGAGGGGCATACATGAGATCCACAAGATTACAAGATCAATCCAATGGGAATAGCACTAAGATAAAGGTCTTCTCACTAGGTGAGGTCTTGCATCCAAAGAGGATCTTCTCCAAGAGGAGGGCTTGATCTCCAAGAGGAGCTTCTCCAAGTGGAGGTCTAGATCTCCTAAAGGAGGAAGATGAGCAAAGCCCTCTTTTGTGTTCTAATATCTTTGC
Source organism: Triticum dicoccoides (assembly GCF_002162155.2). Lineage (NCBI taxonomy): Eukaryota > Viridiplantae > Streptophyta > Magnoliopsida > Poales > Poaceae > Triticum > Triticum dicoccoides. The sequence goes on along the minus strand of NC_041388.1, from coordinate 453,471,105 downwards.
TAACCCTACAAATGAGCTAGCAAGGGGGTACTTATAGTCTAGGGGCCAAATAAGAGGGGGAGAGGGTTACAAGGGCAAAAGCCCCAACTTGCACGCAGGCTTGCGGAGTGGTCCGAGCACCCGGGGCGAAGGGGCCGGGCACCCGGACTGGACAGAGGCACCAGCTCAGGCGGGACAGGGCATCCGGGGCAAAGGGGCCGGGCACCTGGCGTAGTCAGGGGGGCGGCTGGGGCTGACCGGGCACCCGGGGCTCCAAGTCCGGGCACACAGGGGGGCGGCTGGGAGCCGGCGCAAGGGCAGCCGGGCACCAGGGGTTGAGGGCCCGGGCACCCGGGGCTGGCTGGGGGCGCGGCCCAGCTCCTGGCCGGGCACCCGGGGACAAAAGGTCGGGCACCCGGGGCCGGCTGAGGCGCAGCCCAGGCTGGGGCCGGGCACCCGGGGCCGAGACGGCCGGGCACCCGGGGTGTCCATGGGGTTTTTCCTCCCCTTCTCCTTCTTCACTCTTCTCGACCTCTCCTTCCTTCTCTCGCTCCATGGTGGCTCGCACCTCCGTCTTCTCCTTCTCACGGTCAACTTCCTCGTACCTAAGAATGAACAATGTTTCCGTTTGAGGTAGAATCCAATCCTCACACGAATCCGAACGAGACTTGAATAGGAAAGAGTTCACCTCGTTCTCGATGTGGCGCACACATGCTCTTGTCATTGGCCCTCTTGGTGTTTGTAGTGGTGATGGAGTGTCGGTGCAGGTAGTTGAGGGATGCTCCGCATCATCTCCCCCCCCCCCTTGGGAGAGATCCGACCTCGGCTCGTGACCCTCATCACCACGGAAACGGTTGTCGTGGATGGACTTGTAGTTGGACGAAGTGGAAGTCATGGCGCAATCCAAGTACTCCAAGGTGTGGCCTGGGGAGTATACGTGCAAAAAGAGCAAACACGAACGACACTCGGAAATACAATGGTTAGCGCATACAAAGTGTCCATTAAGTACGAATGAGTCCGTACGGCAAGATTGTTCATGGCAAAGCGCATGAAGCTTATCAAGATGAAATAGAATGAGATGCAAAGCATTCATGAGAGCAAAAGCATTCATTGTGGACACAAATGTGTTGTGAATATGATCAATGCAACCACGGTGCAAAATGATGTCATAGTGAGACGGTTTATCAATAGCATGAATATGGCAATGGATGCTCAATATGATGGATGGTAGGCAATAAGATCATGATGTATGAATATGCCATCAAGAAAGATCACAACAAATTTGCTAAGGAAATGCACAAGCTCAAATATCATGGGAATACGAGATGCAACAAGGCAATCATAATGTGAGTCAATCCATGCATAGGGTGCAAACTTGCGGTGAGTATGAGATGTCCATCGAGCATGACATGTGGAAGCATAATCAACCAATATGGAGGTTGTGGTACAAAAAGTCAAAGGAGTGTTGATGTACCAAAGCTCGATGTCGTCGCATGAGTGGAGTTCCAAAGGTGCATCCAATAAGTGCGAGCGCTCCTCAACTTGAAGGTCCAAAGGGTCCATCTCCAATGTCGCTCCTCCATTTGTGAGATGTATCATGTAGACAACAAGAAGGAAACAACAATGAAAGAGTGACCCATCCAATGTGCGTATTTGAGGATGGCTCAAAGGGAAGGAGTTCACCTTTATGAGGAAGTAAAAAATGTTGGTGTCGCGCATCGTGTACGCCTTCACATGACCAAGTTGTCTTATCATGGTACCGCCTTGTGAATCCTTCAAAACGAAAGAACATGACAAACACTCGGAAAAACAAATGAGGTTAGCAGAAATGCAAAACCTATCATTCTTGTGGTAAGTTACCCAACAAGTGTATGTATCATGTTCATCATAAGAAAGAACAAGGGAATTTGGCATAGTATGTAAGCATATGATGCGATAACAACCAAATATAATAGGTTCAAACAAACAAGCATGCATCACAAGTAAATTGTCAAATTCTCCAAGATCAAGAAGCATAGTATGGTTGCACTCAATACAAGTGGATATGAGAGAGGCAACTAATGGAGGCAAGTAACAATGAGCAATATATATCATGTGAGAGGCATGGGCATGTATGTCATCAACCCAAGAAATCGAGTAAGAGTGGAACATGGGTGATGCAACATATCAAGCAATCATAGCGATTAAGTCAAGCAAGCTAGTAGTGCGAAGATGCAACATACTAGGAGGAATCTTGGCAAGCATGACATGGGTGCAAATAGTGTGCATGAATAATTGACATGACATAGCACAAGCATGAAAGGAACATATGAGCAAAATAGCATCAATGGATTGGTGAGAGGCCATATGTGAATGGCAATGAGACATCATGACTCTCCCAACATAAGAATCAACAATAGCATAAAGAACATGGTAAACATGGCAATAGCAACAAGTATCTCCACCAAGCATGCAAATACTCATAGAAGTAGCATAATGGTGAATCATATGTAAGTGCAAGCGAGGGTCACAATTGCATGGCAAAGGCATGGAAGGAGGCATAGCATGCAAAGTGAACATGAGAAAATATGCATAACGTAACAAGTGATATATATCCCAAAGCCGTGTGAGAGCCAAGTAAAAGAGAAGCGCGTAGTCCTTGCACGAAGGGAATGTTGGTAAGGATGATCCACGGGATCCCAAATCATCGTTGCTCTCAAGAGCTCGTTTTGTCGACTCTTGGGATTGAGAGGTTGACGAGTATACGTGAGTACCTACACACAACAAAGACAAAGGGAAAATTGTGTGTGCGTGGTATATGTACACTCATCCCTTATGATGCACACGTGGTGTGTTGGTTTGCACAAAATAGCCAATGCTCAAATAAGTGAGATGCGTGATATAGAAACATGTCATCCATCATGAGAGGTTTGTTATTATGTATAGCATAATGGGGACTCAAATTGTGGAAAGCATCACTAGTGATATCTAGAGCATTGTCATGAATGGTATGCATATGATGCAAACAATTATGTGAAATCTCACCCATAGCATATGACAAGTTTAATGGATTGTCAAACATGACGTGACCTCTAGAATTTTCACAAGATATCCTATGAAGCATGGTATCACAACTAGGCAAATAAACATGCTCATCATCATAGTCATCATAAATAGGTGGCCTATCTAAGCATGTAGAAGACATAGTATGTGGTGACTCCATAAGGTGATCATCATCATGTGAGCAATCAATGTCAAGAGAGTCCACTAGTGGGACAAAGAAGCATCATCACCTATGTTACCTTTGGAGTGTCGTTCATGTGTTGTAGGTGAGGTGTCGAAGATCCACTCGTTGTCATCTTCATCTTGATGGAACCATGTGGGGGGTGCATCATCATCCACCATGGCCATCGTCATCTCCCTTGGAGGTATGGACTCATCGAGTATAGGCATGTCGTCATGTGGGAGACCTAACACCAAAGAAAACACACTCAGAGTAGAGGTTAAGTTGTTAGAAATCATAGTGGCCTCATGTGCCCTCGCAACTACCTCACTCACTAAATGTTGTGACTCACTCACTCCCTTAAGGATGCACTCATTCACATTGGTAGTGGAGTCACTCATATGGATCTCACCCTCACATAGGATGTGTGGCATTCTCTCAAGTGTGGGGCTAGTGGTGGTCACACTCATCCTCTCATAGGAAATGCACTCAAAGTCACATATGGTGGAGTCACTAATGTCACTCATGTGGTAGTGGCTCTCCTCACATGGGAGTTGGGGCATCTCTTCATATGTGGGTGTCGGAGAGATGTTGGTGCAAATGTCTCCATGCTCAATGCCTATCGCCGCCTTGGTTGAAGGGATAGTCCCATGCTCAACCTTCTCACTGTCGTCGCCGTGGATGAAAGCCGAAGATGGCACATCATCACTCTTGCCTCCAAAGATGGAAGCATCATCCTTGCTCGCCACCGTGTCGCTCGCCTTCAAAGCTTGCTCCTCAAGGGTCTCCATAGTTGTTCTCGTCGCCGCACCGTCATGAAAAAGAGTCGAAGTAGACTCGGCATCATCAATGCCACAAAGAGGGGTGGCGGTGGAGTCGAACTTGGGAGTGTAGTCTTGGAGCTTGTCGGCCTTGGACAACGTGGTGGTAGTAGCCTCATGCTCGCCGTCCTTAAGGTTGGTCTTCGATAAGTGTGCTTGGGGTGGAGAAGTCTTGGCATTCATAAGTTCTTGTTCCGCCTTGAGAGCACCAATGTAGTTGTCGTCGAGGGACTTGTAGTTCTCGAGGAAGATAATCTTGGAGATGTCATTGTTCAATCCCATCATGAAGTAGAACTTCATCCAAATGGGGTCGTCCACACCGGCTCGTCGCAAGGCTTACTTCATCTCGAGGAAGTACTCGTCGAGGGACTTGGATCCTTGGATGGTGTTCTCCAATTGGCGTAGAAGATGTTCCGTGTAGGTGGAAGGCAAAAATGCTCGCCACATAGCTTTCTTCATCTCGGGCCAACTCGTGATGAAGGTCGTCGAAGGTGTATGAAGCCACCATGTCGATGTGCAATCGTGGAAATTACTTGAGGCGCGCTTCACTTGGTCTTCGGAAGGGACATGATGTAGCTTGAGGTAGTCGTCCATCTTGCACTCCCACTCGAGGTACTCTCGGGGTCTTGAGTTCCATAGAAAGGAAGCTCGTGGTCGGTGGTGAGGTCGTAGTAGCTCGTGGAAGTTGCGGACTTGAGCTTGGGGAGCTTCTCTTGATGTAGCGCTCGTTGCACGAAGAAGTGGTTCTTGGAGACAAAGCCGGAATCATCACCTTGCTCCTCGAAAAGTGGGTTCGACAACGATTTTTGCCTATCCATCATAACCAAGTGGGGTGAGTAGGAAAATGAGAGAACAATACCAAAGTTACCTTCTCCGAGGATTGAGGATGTAACAAGTGTCACTCAATGTAATGCCACAATAGGAGAATTGGAACCGGGTTTGTTTCTCACACCTACAAATAAGAGGCTTATGGAGTATCTCGGATAGGATGGTGGCAAAAATTTCAAGCAAATGTTAGCCAAGATATCGATAAGGTTGAGAAGGTTCACAAAAATGCAATTAAAGCAAATAGATCAAACCCAAAGGTATCACTAGGTACACACGCACGGAAGATAGATGGGATCCGCACAACCAAGGAGTGAGCTCAAAATGTGCAACCATGGAAAATGCTCTTGTTATGCGAATGCTCGAGAGACACTAGCTCGATTGCTCAAATGGGCAAGATACGCTTGTGCACATACCTATAAGAGAACCGTGCCATCTTCAATCCCAACTATGGTATATATGCGATGACCAAGATGATATAGGTATGCAAGTGGCTCAACTCTATTGCTTACAAGCTCTTTGTTTCTCCTCTTTTGCTTAAAAGCTTTTCTTCTTCTTTTTCTATGCTTGATGCTCAAGCCGAGTATGATATGAGACAACTATGTATGATATGCACGGGAGAGACTTATGGCACAAAGATGATAACACGATCACTACGGTGCACAATAGCGTGGCCCGACAATTCTCAACTTGCTAGTCTCAATGGGTAAGCAACGCAAAGGGGCTCGAGCTATCAATGCAAAAAGCAAGGTAAGAATTAAGTGTCGTCGAGGTTACCGTCCTTTCTCACGGTTAGCGGTGAAGATGTCTCCAAGTCGATGATGGTGATGACGATGTCACACGCTGCTAAGTAGCCGAAACACCTTAGGAAACACAAATGGCAACACAAAATCGGTCAAATGCGGAAGGTGGGTGTGTTTGTGATGATTTTTTGGATGGGGGCTAATGGTGGTGGTAGTGGGATGAGTGGATGCGGGATGTCAAGAGCTTCTAAACGAGCTAAAGAACACGAAAAATAGACTTGGGAGGTGGAAGTTATGGCCAAAATGGTATTGGTAGTGGGCTAATTTGGGGTGGTGCGGGCACCCGGGGGTGTGAGGTGCGGGTGCCCGGGGGTGGTTGGGCGAGGTGCGGGTGCCCGGGGGTTCGAGGTGCAGGCACCCGGTGTTCTTCGAGATGGGCGGAAAAATTGGGGAAAAAGCAAAATTCCGCGAATATCGTGGTGGGAAGGGTGGGGATTGTTGGGGAGGGGCTAGATCCACTTGCCAAACATCAAATCCATGGACCAAAACAACCAAATCTCACAAGATCCAACAAATTGCAAGAAAATTTTTTGGGGCTATTTTTGTGGGGATTTCTGGATTTGGACGAAAAACAACAAAATCAAGCTAGCAAATGGGGGGATGGGACTCCAAGATGTGAATAAACCTTGCTCATGATACCAAGATGTTGTAGGGTCAAACCCTAGGTTGGATCTTTTCACACTTGGAGGGGGAAAAGGAGGAAAAACTCTCAAGAACACAAGAACAAAACTTTCAAACAAACCCAAATATCACATCCACTAGAGAGGCATACATGAGATCCACAAGATTACAAGATCAATCCAAGGGGAATAGCACTAAGATAAAGGTCTTCTCACTAGGTGAGGTCTTGCATCCAAAGAGGATCTTCTCCAAGAGGAGGGCTTGATCTCCAAGAGGAGCTTCTCCAAGTGGAGGTCTAGATCTCCTAAAGGAGGAAGATGAGCAAAGCCCTCTTTTGTGTTCTAATATCTTTGCTAACCCTACAAATGAGCTAGGAAGGGGGTACTTATAGTCTAGGGGCCAAATAAGAGGGGAGAGGGTTACAAGGGCAAAAGCCCCAACTTGTACGCAGGCTTGCGGAGTGGTCCGGGCACCCGGGGCGAAGGGGCCGGGCACCCGGACCGGACAGAGGCACCGGCTCAGGCGGGACCGGGCATCCGGGGCAAAGGGGCCGGGCACCCGGCGTAGTCAGGGGGCCGGCTGGGGCTGACCGGGCACCCGGGGCTCCAAGTCCGGGCACCCAGGGGGGCGGTTGAAGCCGGCGCAAGGGCGGCCGGGCACCAGGGGTTAAGGGCCCGGGCACCCGGGCTGGCTGGGGGCGCGGCCCAGCTCCTAGCCGGGCACCCGGGGCCAAAGGGTCGGGCACCCGGGGCCGGCTGAGGCGCAGCCCAGGCTGGGGCCGGGCACCCGGGGCTGTGACGGCCGGGCACCCGGGGTGTCCAGGGGGTTTTTCCTCCCCTTCTCCTTCTTCACTCTTCTCGACCTCTCCTTCCTTCTCTCACTCCATTGAGGCTCGCACCTCCGTCTTCTCCTTCTCACGGTCAACTTCCTTGTACCTAAGAATGAACAATGTTTCTGTTTGAGGTAGAATCCAATCCTCACACGAATCCAAACGAGACTTGAATAGGAAAGAGTTCACCTCATTCTCGATGTGGCGCGCACATGCTCTTGTAATTGGCCCTCTTGGTGTTTGTGGTGGTGATGGAGTGTCAGTGCGGGTAGTTGAGGGATGCTCCGCATCATGATGTTAACCCTGCAGGGGTGTACTTCTTCATACATGTTTCCACCACTTAGTGTCTACACACGACATGTGCTCGGCAGACTTCAAGCGAAAGCCGACGTGGGTGTAGACCACGACCTACCTAAACACTCAAGTCTCTAGTCCAGGTTTATATCCTATTCAGGTTCCATCCGCAGGGAGTCCGGCCAAAGTTTCCACATATGGCCCCGGACGATGTGTGAAGGGTTCCCGAGACACCAAACGGGCGCCCAATACACCGTGCCACGTGCCTACCGCATCACAGCTCACCCCTCCGGTCAGCGCAGTGCACGGCCTCCAGCATACTACAAACACCAGAAACTACTTGCAACTCCTGGACAGAGGACAAGTGTCAGGACCCCGACTCAATGCCACATCGATCTAGCATGTAACACCTCATATCACTTTGGGGCCTCACGCACGGTATTCCCACGGGTGTCGCCTTACCTTTGCCCGGGACCGTTTGCGCCTTTTGGCACACGTATATGACAGTGTCGCTAGCATCCATATGATAAGGAGCCCGGGCTGACATGGCTAGTCGTAAACCCAAAGTGGCACAGACTTACAGGGACAGGCATCCATGACCCAGCATCGAACGTGTCGGTCATCAGCGAGTGAATCCAGGCTGTAGCACTGGGCTAGCAGGACTCCGGTGAACCGGGCTGTAGCGGGCTAACATGACTCTGGTATTCATCGCGTGACATTTCCCCGAAGGGACAAACACAGGAACGAAGAAGGACACATGCCGGCCAGCCTAAGTGTTCCGGAGCAGTAGCAAGCTACCATGGCTCAGTGAAACACTAGGAGACATTTCCCCGTAAGAGAGGCTACTAAAGATAAACAACTAGATGGTCAGATCCCACACATACCAAGCATTTCAAAACATACACACAATATGCTCGATATGTGCAAATACAACATGGCATCACAAAATGACTCTACGACTCAAGTAGTTTATTCAATAGGCTCCGAGGAGCGAGACATTACAAACATGGGTCTCATGACCCAACAATCAGAGCATACAAGTCAAAGCACAAGCGGAAGCTATCATGTCTGAGTACAGACATCTATAAATGAAAAGGCTGAGAAGCCTAACTATCTATCAGATCCTGCCGAGGGCACAAGATCGTAGCTGAGGTATCAAGCTAAACGTCGAAGACCACGCGGAATTACTAGTGAGACTGAAGTCTTTCTGCAAAAACATAAAATAGGCAAACGTGAGTACAAATGTACCCAGCAAGACTTACATCAGAACGATCTACATATGCATCATTTTCAACAAGGGGATGGTGGGGTTTAACTGCAGCAAGCCAGCTTTGACTCGGTGGCTATCCTAAACTACGACTGCAAGCAACTCTTTTGAGGTGGCGCACACGAGTCCACATATTCACCATATCAATACACCACTATGGATCCGCTCCCGTCTCCCTACGAGAACGCCATCCATAGCACTCACGCTTATCTTGCGTATTTTAGAGTATCCACTTTCACTTGTCTATGAACTGATATAAGCAACCCAGAAGTCCTTTACCGCGGACACGGCTATTCGAATAGATGATGTTAACCCTGCAGGGGTGTACTTCTTCATACATGTTTCCACCAGTTAGCGTCTGCACACGACATGTGCTCGGCAGACTTCAAGCGAAAGCCGACGTGGGTGTAGACCACGACCTACCTAAACACTCAAGTCTCTAGTCCAGGTTTATCGCCTATTCGGGTTCCATCCATGAGGAGATCCGGCCGGAGTTTCGCTCACAGCCCCAAACGATGTGAACAGGGTTCCGTGACACCAAACGGGTGCCCGGTTTACCCGGCCACGTGCCTACCGTATCACAGCCCACCCCTACGGTCAGCGCTGTCCACGGCCTCCAGCATACTACAAACACCAGAAACTACTTGCAACTCCTGGACAGAGGACAAGGGTGATTAAGAAGTCGAGCGGGGTCATATTTCAGGGCCCAATGTATGGTAGTAGCTGAGTCATGGATCACAAACACAGAACTCAGTTCCTAAGGACGGCTTCAATGAGACAACCCACCATGTACTCCTACATGGCCTCTCACCGACACCTTTACCAAATCGTGTTCACACACTTAGCTCACACACAGTAGGACATGTTCACACGCCTCTGATTCATCCCCGATGAATCAGACCTGACTCAACTCTAAGCAGTAGCAGGCATGACAAACAAACATGAATGAGTAGGCACAACAGGGCTCAAACAACTCCTACTCATGCTAGTGGGTTTCATCTAATTACTGTGGAATGACAGGTCATGCAGAGGATAAAGGGGTTCAGCTACCGCAGCAAGTAACAGATGAATCGATGTTGTCCTAATGCAGTAAAAGAGAGCAGGAGCGAGAGAGTGGGATTTTATCGGAATGAACAAGGGGGTTTTGCTTGCCTGGCACTTCTGAAGATAGCATTGAGTCTTCATCAGTGTCAACGATCACATCATCGGTATCACGTCTATCGAGAGGGGACAA
>NC_041388.1:453459471-453461220 GCF_002162155.2 Triticum dicoccoides | reverse complement strand
CAACTCCTACTCATGCTAGTGGGTTTCATCTAATTACTGTGGAATGACAGGTCATGCAGAGGATAAAGGGGTTCAGCTACCGCAGCAAGTAACAGATGAATCGATGTTGTCCTAATGCAGTAAAAGAGAGCAGGAGCGAGAGAGTGGGATTTTATCGGAATGAACAAGGGGGTTTTGCTTGCCTGGCACTTCTGAAGATAACATTGAGTCTTCATCAGTGTCAACGATCACATCATCGGTATCACGTCTATCGAGAGGGGACAAATACCGGCAACACAGAAGGAAACACAATCAATGCAATGCACAATATGATGCATGATCATGACATGGCAAAATGAATGTGTTTTGAGCTAATGCAACTAGCAACAGATTAAATGAAGTTGGTTTGAATACAAGATTCAAATTCAAACTCCATATGTGATTATTTAAATGCCCTTTAATGATTTGTGCTAAACATCAGCTATAAGTTGTTCTAACATGCATGAAAATGGTACAGATGGATTCCTTGAATTTTTCTGATAATTTTTCATATATAAATTATTTAATTTGGAGTTACGGTTGAATTTCTATGATTTTTAGAAGTTTTAGGCATTTTCTGGAATTTCCTGAATATTAATAAATCCAGAAAATACTTATTGCGTCAGCATTGCGTCACTATGACGTCAGCAGGTCAACAGACGCTGCTGGTGGTCAAACCTGACTAGTGGGGTCCACTGGTCAGTGACTGGGGCTGATTAGTGTCGCTGGCATGTGGGCCCAGTCAACAGCCACGTCAGCTTAGTCAAAGCTGACGCGTGGGGCCACTAGGATTAGTTAAAAACTAAACAGAAACTAATCTAGGATTAATTAGCAGGTGGGGCCCTGCTGTCACTGTCACAGGGTTAATTAGCAGGGTCAAATCCCGGGTCAGTGGGGTCAAACCCACCGGCGACATGACGCCGGCGAGGCCCGAGACGGCGGCGCGAGCCGGAAACGCGCTACAGGGCACGGGCGAGGCTGTGCTTGGGCTCGTTGGAGAGCCCTTGCTGGTGCGCATCGAATGGTGGTGGTGGCCGTGCCTGTGGTGGCCGATACCGACGACGGCGAGCTCGTGAGCGGCGGCCGGAGTTCGGCCAACGGCGGGTTAGGCGATGCAGGGCGCTAGGGGAGGCGTTGGTGCGTGCTACGTGCTCCTGGTGAGGTGTGGAGCACGATGGTGTGCCCGGCTTCGAGCCACAGTGGCTCTGGCCACGACGGCGACGAGGCACGGCGGCGGCGAGCTTCGGCCGTGGTGGAAGATGGAGCTAGGGGACGAAATCAGGTGCGGGGAGTGAGGGGAAGAGAAGAGGAGCTCACGGGGAGTCGGACGAGACGCTGAGTGGGCTCGGGGACGCCTCTGCAACGGCGAATTGACGACGGCGATCTCCGGGCACCGGAGATGAAGACGACGACGCTCCGGTCGACTGCGGCCTCCTCTGGTCGCGTGCGTCGCGTGTGTAGCTCCACGGGGTCAGGGCGGAGCTCAGGGATGCATAGAGGGAGCAAGGGGGTGGCTGGTGGCCGCGGCGAACGGCGTCGGTGGCGACGGGCTCCGCTCGGGCAGAGAGGAAGAGGGAGCAGAGGGGGATAGGGACGGAGGGAGAGACGCGGGAGAGTGAGGGAGGGTCGAGGGAGCCGCGTGGCGTCTCCAGGGAGTAGCGGAGGCAAGCAGGGAGGCAGGAGGTGGCCTGGGCGTGTGCCCGCGCGCTCCGGCCACGCGCCTGCGCCTAC
>NC_041388.1:453450146-453459007 GCF_002162155.2 Triticum dicoccoides | reverse complement strand
TTACTTTTTTTCTATTTTCTGTAGTTTGTTTTGATTTAGTTTAGCAACTAAATCATTTAAATAAATTCTGTAGATTTTTATGTGGCTTGCTAAAATATATACAAAGCCACTCACAAACTTCCAGAATTATTGGAGTCATATTTAATATATATTAAATATAAATCCAAAGCAAATAGTTATTGGATTAATTCAAATGGCCAAAATAATTATCTCTGTGACTCCAAAAATATTGGTTTAAATTTTACCTCTTACCAATATTTCCATGGAATAACAGGAACATTTTCTTGGACACATTTGAGAAGATTTAATTGTTGGTTATTTTTAGAGGTTTCCTGAGGCTTTTGAAAATTCCTCAATTCAAATTTCATTTGAATTTAAACATGATGCACACACCAGACAGCACCAGAAGCTAGGGATGTGACAACAAGGGTGATTAAGAAGTCGAGTGGGGTCATATTTCAGGGCCCAATGCATAGTAGTAGCTGTTTCATGGATCACACACACAGAACTCAGTTCCTGAGGACGTCTTCAATGAGACAACCCACCATGTACTCCTACATGGCCTCTCATCGCTACCTTTACCAAATCATGTTCACACACTTAACTCAGACACAGGAGGACATGTTCACACACCTCTGATTCATCCCCGATGAATCAGACCTGACTCAACTCTAAGCAGTAGCAGGCATAACAAACAAGCATGAATGAGTAGGCACAACATGGATCAAACAACTCCTACTCATGCTAGTGGGTTTCATCCATTTACTGTGGCAATGAAAGGGGTTCAGCTATCGCAACAAGTAACAGAAGAATCGTTGGTGTCCTAATCAGTAAAAGAGAGCAGGAGCGCGAGACTAGGATTGTATCAGAATGAACAAGAGGGTTTTGCTTGCCTGGCACTTCTGAAGATAGTATAGTTCTTCATCGGTGTCATCAAACTCATCGTCAAAACAACGTCTATCGAGAGGGGACAAACACCGGCAAACAAGGAAGAACACAATCAATGCAATGCACAATATGATGCATGATCATGACATGTCAATATGCTGTGATTTGAGCTAATGCAGCTAGCAACAGATTAAATGGAGTTGGTTTGAATCCAAGATTCAAATTCAAACTCCATATGTGGATATTCAAATGCCATTCATTTCATTTTTCCTAAACAGTAGTCATAAGTTGTTCTAACATGCATGAAAATGGTACAGATGGATAGATTGGATTTTTCTGATCATTTTTCATATATAATTTATCTTATTTGGAGTTACAGTTCAATTTATATGAATTTTAAAAGTTTATACTATTTTTTGGAATTTTTGAATTAACATAAATCCAGAAAAGATTATCTGCGTCAGCATGACATCGGGGTGACGTCATTAGGTCAAAGGCGCGAGCCTAGGTCAAAGCTGACGGCTGGGACCCACATGTCAGTGTAACAGCTAACTAACAGAGTTAGTTAGTGTTATGTTAGCACTAACCTAGGTTAATTAGGGCCTGGGCCCACTAGTCAGTGTCTAAACTAACTGTCAGGGTTAATTAGCACTAATCTAAATCTAACTAAAGGTTAACAGAGATGGGCCCGCACGTCAATGACCCTGGGGGGTCAAACCCCAGGTCAAACGAGTCAACCTCGTCGGACTTGGTCCACGGCTCGTCGCCGACGACGCTAGAGACGGTGGAGGTGCTCGGAATTGCAGCTTAGGCGACCAAACGAGCGGCAGAGAGGCTCTACGGGGAGCTGGTGTTCACGCGCATCTAACGGGGCAAGCTGTAGTAGCCGGGGTGGACCGAGCTCGTCGGAAGCGAACTCGCGGCGGCGGCCGGAGTTCGGCCAACGGCAGTTTGCGCATTGTGGGGCATGTCCGGAGCCGTGGATGGTCGTGTTCGACTCCCGGGAGTGCAGCGAGTGCAGCGGTGGGCTCGGGCGCGTGCTTGCACGTCTGTAGTCGCGGCGGCGACATGACCGGTGGTGAGGAGCTGTCGGCTCTGACAGCCATGATGGTTAGAAGGCGGGGACGAGCACGGGGAGAGAGGGGAAAAGGGCAGGGGCTCACGGTGAGGTCGAAGAGCAGGTCGGCGTGCTCGGTGAGGCGGCGGAGAAGGCGAATCAGACGGCGGCATCCAGCGGCTGTGGTCGGGGAAGAAGGCCACAAGCGTTGTCTTGGGGCCGTCCTGGCTCGTGTAGCTCGGAGAGGAGGGAGAAGAGGTTGCGGCGGAGCCTCTGAGAGCATCGACGGGGCGAGGTAGTGGTTGTGGCCACGGCGGCAACGAACAGCAGCGACGGGATCCGCTCGGCGTTTGCGAAAGAGAGAAACAGAGGAGGGGGAGGAGCACAGGGAGAGTGAGATGGCGTCGAGGGGGCCGCGTGGTGTCTCCCGGAGAAGCTAGGGCGAAGCGGCAAGCAGGAGGTGGTCGGGCGTGCGCCGGTGTGCGTCGGCCACGCGCCTGTCCTCCTGGCAAGGAGGAAGACGACAAGGGAGGGGCTAGGTGGGCTGGGCCGCCAAGTGGCTGCACAGGTGAGGTTCCTCTCTCTCTCCTTTCTAATATTTTCTGTTTTCTATTTTCTGCAATTCTTTTGGCTTTATTAAAAATGCCAGAGCATTTTCAAAAATCCTGAAAATATTTGTGGGCACTGTTTGGATTATTTCCAGCAGCCCTCATTTACATTCAAGATTATTTGGACATTTAAAATTATTTATAGCATTTAAATGTCCAAGAACAAATACTGTATGATTTAATTCAGTAATCCAGAATGGCCTAGAAAAATGTGCACCATTTTTGGGAGAGGTTCTAGACCAATTCAAAAATGATGAACTTTTATGAAGGGCATTTTGGGTTCATTGAAATGTTTTTAGTAAACCCTAGTTGGTTAAAGGGGGGTGCTGGGGGTTCTGTCATCCCCATTTCATCTTTCTGGAAAAAAAAGTAAACATGATGCATCACCAAAAAGCTAGCATAGGTCAGACCAGAATTAGGGATGTGATAGCAACCCAACTTGTATCTTTTTGCTTTTTATTTTTCTTGCTATTTTCAATAAAATACCCAATTATGCCTCTGATTAGATGTGTTTTTGTGTTTTAAATTAGTATTTGTGCCAAGCAAAGCCTTTGCGATGATTTCGGTGAGAGTTGATTTGATCTTGCTGAAAACAGAAACTTTTGCACTCACGAAAAAAATTCCCATTTATAATATAAGAGTGATTTTGAGTTGATTCTTTTTGTAGAAGATTAATAAACAAATTATTCACGTTTTCCTAATTTTTCAGAAGTTTTGGAGTTACAGAAGTATTCAAAATATCCAGATTGCTACAGACTTCTGTTTTTGATAGATTCTGTTTTCTTTGCATTGTGTGCTTGTTTTGATGATTCTATGATTTTCTTTGAAGATTTTTGCCATGGAATAGTTGGAATACAGTAGATATAATG
Source organism: Triticum dicoccoides (assembly GCF_002162155.2). Classification (NCBI taxonomy): domain Eukaryota; kingdom Viridiplantae; phylum Streptophyta; class Magnoliopsida; order Poales; family Poaceae; genus Triticum; species Triticum dicoccoides. The sequence continues at coordinate 453,455,585 of NC_041388.1, read as the reverse complement.
CAAAAATAAAATATGAATTTGTTTGCAACAGTACTTATAGTAGTGGTTTGCTTTCTTATACTAATGGATCTCACGAAGGTTTTGTTGAGTTTTGTGTGATTGAAGTTTTCAAGTTTTGGGTTATATTACGATGGATGTAGGAATAAGGATTAGCAAAAGGCTAAGCTTGGGGATACCCGAGGCACCCCAAGATAATATTCAAGAAATATCAAGCAACTAAGCTTGGGGCTGCCTGTCGGTTCAATATCCGGTGTATCTCGTAGTAGGAGTCCTAAGCTAGGCGTCTTGGAGCGATGGTAACATGGACACGGGGTTTTACCCAACTTCGGGCTCTCTTGATGAGATAATACCCTATGTGTTGCTTTTGATTGTATTCATATGGGTGTAGTACAGGGTACATGTGTCTACCACGAGATTGTAGTAATGAATATGAGATTGTCTATTGACTGGTCTGGCCTCGGTTTATATAAGACACCGGAGGCCTAGGGTTTAGGAGAGTCCTTGTCTTGGGCACCAAGTCTTGTGGAGTCTTCCTTGTATGCGGCAGGGGTTGTCCGAACTGGCCCATTAGTATATGGCCATGGGGGTCCTCAGCCCAATCCAACTGATCGGGAGACGATGTGGTGAGTACCCCCTAGTCTAGGACACCGTCAGTAGCCCCCTGAACCGGTCTTCAAGTTGGGGACGCTCCTCGATTCTTCCGAACTATTCTTCACCTTCGGTCATTGGTCTTGAAAACTGGTTCAACAAATCTTCTCGTCTTTGATCTTGAGGATCGTCGAGGTGACTCCAAAGAGTTTACACGTCAGGTATCCGAGGAGCCCTTTAAGTTTCCGACCTTTATCAATGCCTTGTTGTTTTTTTATGCCATACCTCGGGTTTGAAGTTGTTCCCGAGCGGCAAGCGTCCTCTTGCGTCCGAGCTCCAACGCCGGAGTGCATTCGAGGTATCTTTAGCAGCCGAGCACCAACGCCGGACCGCTTCCGAGGTCCAACACCGGAATGTATCCGAGCTCCAACGCCGGACTATGTCCAAGCTCATAAGCAGGACTATGTCCAAGCTCCAATGCCGGACTGTATCCGAGCTCCAACGCCGGACTATGTCCAAGCTGCAATGCTAGACTATGTCCAAGCTCCAACCCTGGACTATATTCGAGGTGTCATGGATCACCTTGGTTCAAAAAAGTTGAAGGAGTTTAGCCGAGCTTAATGCCGGAAATGCCCTCTATGGAGCCAGCCACTGGCATCCGAGCTTTATGCTGGACTGCTTCCAGGGTGTCTATTGTAGTCGAGCACCAACGCCGGACTGTATCTAAGGTGGTGCACCACCTCGGCCATGGGCTGATTTTTATGAATTTAGCTCTGAATTATGCAATGTAATCTGTGCCGAGATGTATAGCCAGTAGCCCTCAAGGTGCGTGTTGGCCTAATATCCGAGATGCACCTAAAGGAAAAAATCAAAATGCTGACCCTAGTAGCCCCTGAGACTCAGGTCGATTCATAAAATCAGCCCGAGGATCAATTCCCAGCTCGGCAGCATACTTAGGAATAGAAACACGGTGTGCAAAGTCCTCGAGACTCAGGTTGGGTGCGGCCAACCAACCTGAGGATAATAATCTCCTCGAAAACTATATTGCGCTTTAAATTTTCTGCATTGGATTGTCAATGTAGTAGCCCCCGAGCCACTGGTCGGGTGGCAACATCATATCAGGGGATCGATGTGCCCTTTTAATATTTGTAAATAATAAGCCCGAAGCCTGGTAGCCCTCGAGCCTTAATGCGGGCACGGGAGGCCAAATTAAGGATCGATATCCATAGTAAAATCACAAATTATGTGGAATGACTCTATGTATCTAAGTACTTTACATCATTAATGCTTGAATCCGCATTGTACAAAACTTTGTTGACCGACCATCGGCTTTAACCTCCACAGCCGGCAGCCGAGGAGTGTTTGTCCTTCTTTATAAAGCCTTTATGAGGGCAAAGATTTACGGCAAACAAGGCAATCTGGCCATACGGTTTTATAAACAAAGGTACGCAGATAGACATGTTATATTATTGTTTAACATAAGAAACATCGTCCAAAGAAAATAGTCCCGTTATCGGTTCCTTTCATTGGGTTGTCATGCTAAGCATGATCATGAAACCTCATCTCCGATCAACGTGGGAGGAAAATACTGAGGATTTAGTTCGGGGAAAGCTTCCAAACTCTATGGTCTAAATGAACCCAAATTTCACTTCCGCTGCGACCGTTTATAATCTGAAAGTGGCCCATCGTCGGCTTCTACCCCCTTGTAGATGCTACGCATGGTGTTTCCAAAATAACAAAACAACCCTTAGCCGACGTCTCGGTGCCCGAAGGAGGTTGTGTTGGCGGAAACGAGGCAATCAAATATGTGGGCTTTATAACTTTCACTTAGTCATAGGAGCTTAAAGTTGGGAGGCCAGCAAGTAGCCCCCCGGTTAGTGCTCGGCGATAGCCAAGGTCAAGCCATAAACACTTCGGCCAATGTTATGAACGGCCTGTCATTTAATACAGTCATCGGACCGCTGACCGGTTTACGGTTATTGTGACAGTCAGTTTTTGGCTTTCTCCACTGAGGTGCTTAACCATGCGAGCTGGAAGCACAATCGCAGTGGCTCTCCCTTTGCACACCTAGCCAAACAAAGCGGAATGTAGGAGACAAGCACAAGAGCCGGGCAACCCAACTATTGACCGAAGACACAATTCAAAACTGATGCATATATATCAATATCCGAGAGTTTTTGCCGAATCTCTAAAGGTGTCCGGCGTTGCACTGTGAGACTTATGCGGAAAACACACAAATAGTTGGAAAGTGCCATAGGATTGGAAAACCAAAAAACGTCAGTAAAAACTCGACGTCTGAACTAGATCAATTGTTTGGTGCCAATCAAAAAATTGGTCTTAGAAAAAAAAGGTGCTTCCGTTGTGCTTTAACATGACACACCCTATCTCAAGACTTCAAGCGGGTCCGCCTACTGCTTCAACCTCATATCCCGAAGGTGGAGTACTTCTCGTTAGGCCAGTTTAGCAAACTTTAGCGTCTTTGAGAGAGAAATTAGGCTCCCCAGCTATTGACCACACACTCGCGTCGAAAAAAGGAGTGATAGAAAAAAGACTTTGCAACGACTAAGAAGAAGAACACTTATTATAAAACAGCTCACATAAATTTAAGAGCCCCCGAGTGACTTGGGTAAAAGAATTTTATGTATAATGATTGTATGTACTGAAGTACTCATATCATATATGTGTTCACCCGAACTTTAAACACGTCTTAACCGACCATCGGCTTCTCCCTCTTCGGCCAAGGGCCGAAAAGTGTTATGTACTCCACCTGTCGAGAATATCGATGGTGTGTCCGATAACCAGGCAATCAGGCCATAAGGCTGTAACAGACAAAGCGCACTCAGGGAACTTATGCTATATTACTGACAGTGTAAGAAGCATCTTCGAAGAAAATAGTACCCCCACCGATACCTTTCTTCGGTTGCTCATTGTTACTTATGAGACTTGTGCAATAGATTTTTTGTACTCATCAGTTCCGTTGTGTGCCGACCATCGTTGAAAACAATAAGAGCGCTAGCTTTCGGCTTCACCCAGTCTGAGGTCCGAGCTTGAATGACCCGATCGTGACAATCGCAGAGGTGCTCCCTTTACTCCCTAGCCGAACAATCGGGAACGTAGGGGTAAACACAGGAGCAAGGGAACTCAGCTTGCAAATCACTTAAGTCAACATGGTGCATATTGTGGCGTACTACACGAACAAGGAACGAAGCCGTACAAGTATAATCATTTGCAAGAGGAAAGGCTTCACAAAGGAAGCCCCCAAGTAAACGGGGTATTTGAATTTGTGTGTCACAAACAATGTTTGGACAAGGAAGTTTTTCACAAACCACTTTTTGCTAAAAACAGTATAATGCTTGGTCGGACCGAACAAAATTTAAAATTTTAAAACTTTGAGCATGACATCGACTTAGCGGGTTAATGTGTTCGGCATTGATGACGCGGTCCGAACATGGTGCGGGAGGAGGTCTCAGCCCCCAAGCCCGATGTGGCCAGGCGAAGAGCTCGGCACTCCGAAGAGGTGAAGCCCCCAGTCTAGCCGAGGTGATGGAGCAGGTCGGCGGGGTGATGCCGGAGTCTCCGGCCGAGTAGGTTGATGAAGCGACGATGCGGGGTTGCCAACGCAGGGTAGCGCTCCAAGGTAACGACACAATTCGGTCGATGGAGGTGGGCGACGAGGACACCTCGCCGAGGGGATATTGCGGCCCGATCTAAGTCAATTGCCTGCACAGATAAAATAGTGCAAGCCAGAGGTAATGATATTTTTTTATATAAAAAATCGTCTACTTAAAGAATTTAAGTAAAGTAAATAATTAAAGAAATATGGCCCGGACGCCAAGGTCGTCCCAACAGAGTTTCCTCTAGCACCGCAAACAAGTAGTGCAAGGCAGCGATAACAATTCACAGGAAAGAATGATTTGCGTGGGACAGATCTGAAAAAATATCACCTGATTGCCCTATCGATCCGTGACGATCACCCAGTAGGCTCTCAACGAAAGCACCAATGTCGGTTCAATATCCAGCGTATGTCGTAGTAGGGGTCCTAAGCTAGGCGTCTTGGAGCGATGGTAACATGGACTCGGGGTTTTACCCAGCTTCACGCTCTCTTGATGAGATAATACCCTACGTGCTGCTTTTGATTTTATTCATATGGGTGTAGTACAGGGTACATGTGTCTACCACGAGATTGTAGTAATGAATATGAGATTGTCTATTGACTAGCCTGGCCTCGGTTTATATAAGATACCGGAGGCCTAGGGTTTAGGAGAGTCCTTGTCTTGGGCGCCAAGTCTTGCGGAGTCTTCCTTATATGCGGCAGGGGTTGTTCGAACTAGCCCATCAGTATACGGCCATGGGGGTCCTCGGCCCAATCTAACTGATCGGGAGACGACGTGGTGAGTACCCCCTAGCCCAAGACACCATCACTGCCCCCGACTGGCATCCCCTCTTTCTTCTATCAATCATCACACTACTAGAATCAGGATCTTTGTCGTCAGCCAGCTCTTTGCCGTCGGCTAGCTGACAGCAAAGAAGTTCTTTGCCATCAGCTTAAATGAAGCTGACGGCAAAGAAAGAGTGTACGGCAAAGAAGGTGTTTGCCGTTAGCCTGCTCTTTGTCGTCAGCTCGTTGACGGCATAGAATCTTTGCCGTCTGCTAGCAGACGGCAAAGATGGTGGGTGGCGCACTATGAGAACGACCTAGCCAGTTTCTTTGCCGTCTGCTAGCTGATGGCAAACTTTCTTTGCCGTCAGCCAGCAGAGGGCAAAGAAACTGGCCGTTTTAACAGCCGTTTCCCCCCGGCCCCACCCCTCTAAGTGCCGGAGCCCCACCCCTCTTTTCCTCTCTCTCTCTCT
>NC_041388.1:453372912-453449695 GCF_002162155.2 Triticum dicoccoides | reverse complement strand
ACGCGTTGCCGCCCGAGGCCTCTGCCTCGCCTCTCCGACGCCATCCCCGAACGCGGCCACCGCCGCCCCGAGCTCCGGCCCCTCATACGCCGCACCAGACCCCGACGTCGTCACCGTCGACCCCCCTGCCCGACCCCTACCCCGAGAAGGACACCCAATCCCCTCTGCCTCCGACCCCGACCCGGGCCCAAGACCGAGGTGCGCCACCCCTCCCTCTTCCCTCCCTCTTCTCTCTCAGTGTTTAGGTTTAGGTTTAGGTTTAGGTTTACCCCGACCCCAATCCCAAAATTTGAGGAGTTAAATTATGTTCATTGTGAATCGGTGTGCCCACTTTTGCTTGCTCACTGTTGTAGCTTATGTGTTTCCATTGGCTCTGCATTTTCGTTTTGTTTTCGGGAAGGTGTAGAAATCGAGAAAGGTTATGTGGTTAAATTTGATCATAGTTAGGTCATGGGTTTTGCTGTTCTCGATTTGGGGGAGAAAGTAGCTCTCATCTACTGGTATTGATTACTTGGCGTGTTGCCGGTATGCTTGCTGTAATAAGGCAGTTGCTTTGCTCGCTAGGAGTGTGTTCCTGGGAGTTGTGGTTGGACAGGTAGATGCCTATTTTTTATCGTGTGCCTGAGTGTGGTAAATCAGTCTTAGGGGCACATCTGTCTTGCCTTCTGTCATGCACAGATCTACCACTTCCGGTAGTACAACTCACTAGATCTGAATGCACAACTTAGCAGAGGCACACCATTGTGTGTGAAGCACTTTCTGATTTATATAGGAAAGCTAAGTTTTAGGATCCTATCATTTTCAGGGTTTTAGATGGTAGGGTTATTTCTTATAAGTTGTTGTTTTATGTTAAGTTGTGTTCTGGTGGTCCAAAAACCCACTAATTTGGAAACAATGTTGAGGCCTTTCTTTGATTGGATATAAATGGTGTTGCTTCGTGTTATCTGAAGTGGTTGCTAATGAGTGCAAAATTTCAGAACAACTTGTGCATTCTGTATGTATTAGGAGTTTTGGGTTGTTATTTTGGTTGTGCTTTTATTGAATTTTTTTGAAGGGTGCCAATTGCCATTGCCAACTAACCTACGAAATTAATGAAGTGTTGTTGATGTTCTTGATTATCAGAGATGGGGGCAGGCCGCCACCGCAGGCTACGCTCTGCCACACCGGAGTACGAGTTGGATGCTTTCGAGTTCTTCACTATCATACTTGAGAATTCCTCTAGGAGGCAGGTATATAAAAGGAGAGATCTCCCCTTCACCCATCTCTTTATGATAACTCTGTTGTTTGCTACAACACTCCTTGACCCACGCTGCAGATGCTGCCTGAAACTTTTATGAAGATGCTGGACGGCCATCGTCCAAAGAATGTGAAGATGCGGCAGGCCAGCAACGGGCTTTCCAGGCATTGGGACGTGGAGGTGGTGATCAGGTACGGCCACATGTACCTGTGTCATGGCTGGGAGCAGTTCTACCGTGCCTACGACCTGCGGCACGGGTACTTCCTTGCCTTCAGGTACGACAGAGATGCCATGCTCACCGTGAAGGTGTTCAACACGACTATGTGCCACATGCGCTACCAGGATGACGACGATGCCAGTACGCTCTACCTGTTCTTCCTCTCCATTTGGCATTGTCTCACATTGATTGTTAAAAAAACTTTGTTGTATTTGGTCAGGCAATCGGAGCAGCGGCAGCGACTCTGGCTACAGCAAAAGCAGCAGTGAGTCTGGCTACAGCAAAAGCAGCAGTAGGGATGATCTGGAATGGAGTGGGGAAGAAGAGGAGCAGAGTGGGGATGAGGAGGTGCAGCCTATTCTGTCTGACGATGACCTCGCGATGGTGGTGGCTGACGATGGCCAAGCGATGGTGGTGGCTGATGATGGGCAAGAGATGGTGCTGGCTGAGGATGACCTAGCGATGGTGCTGCCTGAAGATGGCCTCGCGATGGTGGTGGTGCCTGACAATGACCTCGCGATGGTGGTGGCGCCGGCGAACCCACAGCCGGGCGACATGACCATGCCAATTATAGTAGAAGACTACATCCCACTGCCTCGTTTCTCTAGGCGCATCAGGATGATGAAGGAGAAGGAGAAGAAGGAGGACTGAAATATGTCAGGTATGTCAGATCTCCAAATATGATCTATACTTAGCTTTGTTTCCTCCGAAATGACATAGATTAGCTCCAACATGACCAAGTTTACCTAGGTTAGCTCCAATATGATCCATTTTAGCTAGGTTAGCTCCAAAATGATCCATTTTACCTATGTTAGCTAAAAAATGGCGTAATTACTTATGTTAGCACAAAAATGACCTATACTTACCTTATTTTCCTCCAAATTGACATAATAAGCTTAGTTAGCTAAAATGGCATAATTACCTATGTAAGCTCTAAAATGACACAAATAAGGAATAAGAAGAAGAAAAACAAGGAGGAGGGGAAAAAGAAAGAATAGAAGAAGAAAGAGAAGGAAAAGAAAGAATAAAGAATAAGAATGAGAAGGAAAGGGGTAAAAACCTTCTTCTTGTTCCTCTTCTTCTTCTAGTCTTCTTCTTCCTCCTCTTCTTCTTCTTCTTCTTCTTCTTCTTCTTCTTCTTCTAGTCGTCTTCTTGTTGTTGTTCATGTTCTTCTAGTCTTCTTATTCGTCTTCTTCTTCTTCTTCTAGTCTTCTTCTTCTTCTTCTTCTCCAAAATGACCTATAGCTCTAAGTTAGCTCTAATATGCTTAGTTACCTAGGTTAGCTCAATAAAGACCTATACTTAGCTGCTTTATATCAAAAATGGCATAATATGCTTAGTTCGCTCAAAAATGGCATAATTAGCTAGGTTAGCTCAATACCTAAGTATGCTTACTTCTTCTTCTTCTTCTTCTTCTTCTTCTTTTTCTTCTTCTTCTTTTTCTTCTTCTTCTAACTTTCTTGTTTCCCATTTTGCAGATTTCATTTACTTCACGGAAGCTTGCATGGATGGAGTGCTTCTTTTCCCTTTATGCTCTTCTTTTGTATCGATGAAACAATGTGGAACTTGTTATATGGATGGATGGATAGGTGTTGGATGAACATGTATGGGTGGAACTATGTGTTGGTTATGTATGTATATATGATGAAACTTGTGTGTAGGATATGCCTACTGTGAAATTTTGTGTGTTCAAATTTGTGTGTTGAAACTTGTGTGTTGAAATTAAATAAATTTAAGAAAAAACAGAAAAAGGGAAAACAGGTTCTTTGCCGTTTACTGGCAGATGGCAAAGAGCTTTGCCATTAGCCAGCAGACGGCAAAGATGCCATGTGGCAGCTACCTGTGCAACTTGGGGGCTGGCCTATTTGGTTACTTTGCCATCCGCTAGCAGACGGGAAAGCGCACCGTTAACCCCCTAACGGACATAAGCTGCCACGTGTGCCGTCCAGGTCCTTTGCCATCTACTGGCGGACGGCAAAGACTATTTCATCTTTGTCATCCGTCAGCTGACGGCAAAGAGCCCTTCGTTGTAGCCTATTCAGTCGGACCTATTGTCGTCTGCTGACGGACGACAAAGGCCTCTGCCGTCCGCCAGACATGCCTTTGTTGTCAGCCATGGCAGATGGCAAAGTTCCTGATTCCTGTAGTGTCGGTATTTTACTTGGAGCTATATTTTTATTCGTCGCATATTATGAGTTTTGCTTGGAGCGCCTTGTATGATATGAGTCTTTGCTTGTTTTGCTTTTTATTTTAAATCTTGAATCCTTGATGGACACATCTTTTTGAGAGAGCCAAAAATTATGCTATGATTGCTCCTATGCTTCACTTCAATTTTTAGAGCCTTGGAATTGCCTAGTTCTTCACTTATATATTTTTTAGCACGGGGTAGTTTGTTATTTTTGAATAAATGCTGTCATGCTTCACTTAGATTTATTTGGGAGTTAGCAAAAAATTTAAGAAATTCTCTCTTGCTTCACTTAGATTATTTTGAGAGAAAGAAATATTATGCTCATGTTCTTCACTTAAATTTGTTTGAGCTTATTAAAAGCAACATATGAAATTAGTCCCAAAGTGATAGATATTGAAGGAGGATATATAAAAACTTTCATGAAGATCATTGGACAAAATAAACTTGGTTCTTTGTAATGGTTTTGAGATATGACGATATGATATGTGAGTCATGTTGACGAGTAATTATGATTTAGTAAGAATACTGGTGTTAAGGTTTGTGATTCCCTATGCAAGCACAAAAGTCAATAGTTATGCAATGAAAATTACATCCTACTTGTGGTGCATTTTTCGGTGTTAGTTATGCTTAATGCTCGCTTATGAGATTTTTCGTTTCTTGGTTGGACGCTTCCCAATCTTTTTGCGAGCCTTCATTTGCACTAAGTATGATCACTACTTGTGATTCCAAAACCCATTAAACCAGTTTTCCATATGAGTCCACTATACCTACCTATATGCGGTATTTTCGTGCAATTCTAAGCAAATTTGGATGTGCCATCTCTAATTTTCAAAATAAATTTCTCTTTTGTGTGCTCGTACCGCTCGCGAGGCGATGAGGGGTGGCCGATGTTTTCCATGCTAGATGTGTTATTCTCACAATGAGTGTTTATTCACTTATCACTGCACGAGAGTACGACAAAGGTATTAGGGATGCCCAGTCCCGAAATGAAAAATGAATTTACTTTATGTTTTCAAATAATAAATTCCTTGGAAAGTGTTGGTATGGAGGGCACCTGTGGATACGGTTAGCCATGGAATGTGAAAGTATGGTGGAAAAAGGAATAAACTTTATTTTCTGTTTGGGAACCGCCTATGATATATTTAGCATGGAGTTGGGAAATCTAAGTTGTTTTCGTTGGTGGGAAAAGTATGCCTCCCAAAATGTTTTTATCTCTCAGTTTTCGCTTTGAGCTCTGGCACCTCTACAAATCCCTACTTCCCTCTACGAAGGGCCTTTCTTTTACTTTATGCAATTTTTATTTTTACTTGAGTCTCCTTCTTCTCTTATAAAGAACCAAAAAAGGGGCACTATGATCATACTTGAGCATTGGGTATAGCTAGTATTTGAGTGTGTTTCATGAATGGATAAATGACTGAGCATAATGGGCTAGGGATAACTTGCTTTAGCATTTATATTCTGAAAGACATGGTTGCTTGTTGATCTGCTTGAGTATTAAAGTCTTCATGTCAAAACTAGACTATTGCTTTGAACCATATAAAAGTCCAAATGTCCATGCTACAAAGAAAAGAATATGTGATGAACTTGTTAGGAAGCATTCCACATCAAAAATTCTGTTTTGATCATTTACCTACTCGAGGACGAGCATGAATTAAGCTTGGATATGTTGATACGTGTCCAACGCATGAATAATTTTTTATTGTTCCATGCTGTTATATTATCATTCTTGGATGTTTTACAATCATTTTCTAATCATTTTATATCATTTTTTGATTCTAACCTATTGACATAGTGCCCAATTGCAATTGTTGTTTTCTGCTTGTTTTTTACATTGCACGAAATCAATACCAAATGGAGTCCAAACACAGCTAAACTTTTTGTGTATTTTTTCTGGACCAGAAGACACAAGATGGGCCGAAGAAGTGCCAGAGGGGTGCGCCAAGGGGGGCACAACCCACCAGGGCGCGCGTGGGGGCCCAGGCGCGCCCAGGTGGGTTATGCCCACCTCTGTGGCCTCCCGCACCGCCTCTTTGCTCTACAAATACACCAATGCTCCAGAAACCCTAGGGGAGTCGATGAAAATCAATTCCAGCCGCCGCAAGTACTAGAAACACTAGATCCAATCTAGACACCATCACGGAGGGGTTCATCATCCTCATTGGTGCCTCTCCGATGATGCGTGAGTAGTTCATTGTAGACCTAGGGGTCCGTAGTTACTAGCTAGATGGCTTACTCTCTCTCTCTCATTTGATTCTCAATACAATGGTATCTTGGAGATCCATATGATGTAACTCTTTTTGCGGCGTGTTTGTTGGGATCCGATGAACTTTGAGTTTAAGATCAGATCTATGTTTTTATCCATGAAAGTTATTTGAGTCTTCTTTGATCTCTTATATGCATGATTGCTTATAGCCTCATATTTCTTCTGATATATTTGGGTTTTGTTTGTCCAACTTGATCTATTTATCTTGCAATGGGAAGAGGTGCTTTGTGATGGGTTTGATCTTACGGTGCTTGATCCCAGTGACAGAAGGGGAACCGACACGTATGTATCATTGCTATTAAGGATAACAAGATGGGGTCTATTTCTACATAAATAGATCTTGTCTACATCATGTCATCGTTCTTATTGCATTACTCCATTTTTCCATGAACTTAATACACTAGATGCATGCTGGATAGCGGTCGATGTGTGGAGTAATAGTAGTAGATGAAGGCAGGAGTTGGTCTACTAATCTTGGACGTGATGCCTATATAATGATCATTGCCTCGATATCATCATAAGTATTTGAAGTTCTATTAATTGCCCAACAGAAAAAAAAAATCCACCGTTTGCTATTTTTCTCGAGAGAAGCCAGTAGTGAAACCAGCGGCCCCCGGGTCTCTACTTTAATATATTTGCCTTCGTGATCTATTTTCATTTGCTTTTATTTTCCGATCTATTAAACCAAAAATACAAAAATATCTTGCTGAATTTTTAGTAATTTATTTTATCTCGCGTTCCCGCGAGATCTATTTATCCAATCTACTACAATTTTATCTATCTTTTTACCCGTGAGGGATTGACAACCCCTCTCTTACGTCGGGTTGCAAGTATTTGTTCTTTGTGTGCAGGAGTTGTTTAGGCGGTGTTGCATGGTCCTCCTACTGGTTCGATAACCTTGGTCTCGTCACCGACGGAAATACCTACCATTGATGTGCTGCATCATCCCTTCCTCTTTGGGGAAATACCGACATAGTTCAAGCAAACATCAGCTATGTCTGGTCAATGATCTCTATGACAATTGGCTCGCCTGCATCGCTGAGCTTGTCAATGCTGCCGGTGAGGCCCCTGCACCGTCTCGTTCGCATCGTCCTCTGCTGTCCCTGGCGAGCGATGTGGCTCACAGCGCCCCCCTCCTCCTATGCATGGCGTGGACCCCGAGCCCAGGCATGAGGCACCCCAGCGCGATCCGTCAGGCATAGCGCCAGCGTGTGATGAAGAAAGTTGCCAGGTGGTGCAGGAACCCCAAGGAAAGGTGCGCGCGCTTCCAGTGCCCCCGTGTCAAGGCCGCGCGCCACCAGAGGCGATGGCGCGCACGCGCCAAGACCAAGCTCCTCCCATGCGACCGGCCCCTGTGAGTGCGGGAGGCTGATGTGCTTTCACCCCAGAGCTGAGCCGTGTCATCTGGCCCAAAAGTTCAAATCGGATCTGCCTCCGCGCTATGATGGCACCCCCGACCCCGCTGAGTTCCTCTAGCTCTACGAGCAAAGCATCGAGGCGGCAAACGGCAATGAGAAGGTCATGGCAAACTGGTTCTCCATGGTCCCCAAGGATGGTGCATGCTCTTAGCTCCTGAACCTCCTGGTGGGGTCGATCTCCTCCTGGGACAAGCTCCGCGAGCGCTTCATCGCCAACATCCAAGGCACTCACGACCACGCTCCTGCAGCAGGCGACTTGCGGCGCATAAAGCTGCAGTCGGGCGAGACCCTACACAAGTACATACAGCGCTCCACAAACTTCACCTCAAGATCCTGAAGGTGTCCGACGAGGCCATCATTTTTGCGTTCTCTAAGGGTATCCGGGATGTCAAGATGGAGGAGCTTGCCATACACAAGGACTTGTGCTCAGCTTTGGAGATGTTCAACATGGCCTCCAGATGCGCGAGGGCAGAGGAAGGTCGCCTCTCCCTCCTAGAGCTTCAAGAGGTCGATCCTAAAGACAAGAAGGCCAAGGCTAAGGAGGTAAAGTGCAAGGGCCCCATTGTGCTCGCGGCTGAACCTGAGCTAAAGCACGGCTGCGACCACGACGAATCCTCCAAGGGCAACCGCCCGTTTTGCGTCTTCCACAACATCCACAGCCACAACACCAACGATTGCCAGGAGCTCAGGGAAATCCGCGACGGGCACCTTGGCCGCCGTCCCGAGCGTAACGGCTGTGGCTACAGCCGTGAAGGAGGCCGCGATGGAGGCCACTGGGACAACCACGACCCCCGCCAGGACTGGCACGATCAACCTCGTGAGGACCGATGGCAGGGCCAGCCTCGTGACGGACCTTTGAGTGACCAGCCATGCGAGGACCGTCCTCGGGGCAATGTCGGCCTTCCTCCGCTACCGCTGCCTACAAGGAGAAACAACGACAACCGCCAAGATGATGGGGCTGGGGGATTCCAGGAGCCACGCATGATTGCCTGCATCCTGGGTGGTGCTCCGGCCCCCGCCTCTCATCGCATCTTCAAGCAGTTGGCTCGCGAGGTGAATGCGGGCCTCCCCAATATTGAGGCGTCGCGTCCCCTCAAGTGGTCCAAGTACGCCATCACCTTCGACTCTACGGACCAGCTCAAATTCTCAGCTGCCACTGGCGCTCTCCCGATGCTTTGCGCGGCGACCATCAGCAACGTCCTCGTCACCAAAACGCTCATCAGTGGTGGCCCGGGGCTCATGTTGGGGAACGTAGCAGAATTTCAAAATTTTCCTACGAGTCACCAAGATCTATCTATGGAGAAACCAGAAACGAGGGGAAGGAGAGTGCATCTACATACCCTTGTAGATCGCTAAGCGGAAGCGTTCAAGTGAACGGGGTTGAAGGAGTCGTACTCGTCGTGATCCAAATCACCGGAGATCCTAGTGCCGAACGGACGGCACCTCCGCGTTCAACACACATGCAGCCCGGTGACGTCTCCCATGCCTTGATCCAGGAAGGAGAGAGGGAGAGGTTGGGGAAGACTCCGTCCAGCAGCAGCACAACGGTGTGGTGGTGGTGGAGGAGCGTGGCAATCCTGCAGGGCTTCGCCAAGCACCGCGGGAGAGGAGGAGGACTTGGGAGAGGGGGAGGGCTGCGCCAGAACTTTGGTGTAGCTCCCATGCGCCTCCCCACTATATATAGGGGTGGAGGGGGCTGGTTTCTTTCCCTCCAAGTCCATTGGGGCGTTGGCAAAGGTGGGAGGAAAGAAATCTCATCATTTCCTTCCCCACCGATTGTTATCCCCTTTTTAGGGATCTTGATCTTATCCCTTCGGGATATGATCTTATTCCTTCTAAGGGGGATCTTGGTGCGCCTTGACCAGGGGTGTGGGGCCTTGCCCCCACTACCCACGTTCATGTGGGTCCCCCCATGCAGGTGGGCCCCACTCTGGAACCTTCTAGAACCTTCCCGGTACAATAGCGAAAAATCCCGAACATTTTCCGGCGGCCAAAATAGGACTTCCCATATATAAATCTTTACCTCCGGACCATTCCGGAACTCCTCGTGACATCCGGGTTCTCATCTGGGACTCCGAACAACATTCGGTAACCACATACAAACTTCCTTTATAACCCTAGCGTCATCAAACCTTAAGTGTGTAGACCCTACGGGTTCAGGAACCATGCAGACATGACCGAGAAGTTCTCCGGTCAATAACCAATAGCGGGATCTGGATACCCATGTTGGCTCCCACATGTTCCGCGATGATCTCATCGGATGAACCACGTTGTCAAGGACTCAATCGATCCCGTATTCAATTCCCTTTGTTTAACGGTATTGTACTTGCCCGAGATTCGATCATTGGTATACCGATACCTTGTTCAATCTCGTTACCGGCAAGTCTCTTTACTCGTTCCGTAACACATCATCCCGTGATCAACCCCTTGGTCACATTGTGCACATTATGATGATGCCCTACCGAGTGGGCCCAGAGATACCTCTCCGCTTACACGGAGTGACAAATCCCAGTCTCGATTCGTGCCAACCCAACAGACACTTTCAGAGATACCTGTAGTGCACCTTTATAGCCACCCAGTTACGTTGTGACGTTTGGTACACCCAAAGCATTCATACGGTATCCGGGAGTTGCACAATCTCATGGTCTAAGGAAAAGATACTTGACATTAGAAAAGCTTTAGCATACGAACTACACGATCTTTGTGCTAGGCTTAGGATTGGGTCTTGTCCATCACATCATTCTCCTAATGATGTGATCCCGTTATCAACGACATCCAATGTCCATGGTCAGGAAACCGTAACCATCTATTGATCAACGAGCTAGTCAACTAGAGGCTTACTAGGGACATGGTGTTGTCTATCTATCCACACATGTATCTGAGTTTCCTATCAATACAATTATAGCATGGATAACAAATGATTATCATGAACAAGGAAATATAATAATAACTTATTTATTTTTGCCTCTAGGGAATATTTCCAACAGTCTCCCACTTGCACAAGAGTCAATAATCTAGTTCACATCGCCATGTGATTAACACTCACAGGTCACATTGCCATGTGACCAACATCCAAAGAGTTTACTAGTGTCATTAAACTAGTTCACATCATCATGTGATTTAGACTCAATGAGTTCTGGGGTTTGATCATGTTTTGCTTGTGAGAGAGGTTTAGTCAACGGGTCTGCAACATTCAGATCCGTCTGTACTTCGCAAATCTCTAGGTCATATTGTAAATGCTGCTACCATTCTCCACTTGGAGCTATTCCAAATGGTTGCTCCACTATACGTATCCGGTTTGCTACTCAGAGTCATTCGGATAGGTGTTAAAGCTTGCATCGTCGTAACCCTTTACGCCGAACTCTTTATCACCTCCATAATCGAGAAACATACCCTTATTCCTCTAAGGATAATTTTGACCGCTATCTGGTGATCCACTCCTTGACCACCTTTGTACCCTCTTGCCAGACATGTGGCAAGGCACACATCAGGTGCGGTACTTAGCATAGCATACTGTAGCGCCTACATCTAAAGCATAGGGGACGACCTTCGTCCTTTCTCTCTTTTCTGCCGTGGTCGAGCTTTAAGTCTTAACTTCATAACTTACATCTCAGGCAAGAACTCCTTCTTTGACTGATCCATCTTGAACACCTTCAAGATCATGTCAAGGTATATGCTCATTTGAAAGTACCATTAAGCGGTTTTTCATCTATCCTCATAAATCTTGATGCTCAATGTTCAAGTAGCTTATTCCAGGTTTTCACTTGAAAAACACTTTTCAAATAACCCTATATGCTTTACAGAAAATTCTACATCATTTCTGATCAACAATATGTCAACAACATATACTCATCAGAAATTCTATAGTGCTCCCACGCACTTCTTTGGAAATACAAGTTTCTCATAAACTTTGTATAAACCCAAAATCTTTGATCATCTTATCAAAGTGCATATTCCAACTCCGAGATGCTTACTCCAGTCCATGGAAGGATCGCTGGAGCTAGCATACCTGTTAGCATCCTTAGAATCGACAAAACCTTTATGATTGTATCACATACAACCTTTCCTTACGAAAACTGGTAAGGAAACTCGTTTTGACATCCATCTGCCAGATTTCATAAATGCAGCTAATGCTAACATGATTCCGACGGACTTAAGCATCGCCACGGATGAGAAAATCTCATCGTAGTCAACTCCTTGAACTTGTGAAAAACTCTTCGCCACAAGTCGAGCTTCATAGATGGTGACATTACCGTCCACGTCCGTCTTCTTCTAAAAGATTCACTTATCTCAATGGCTTGCCGATCATCGGGCAAGTCCACCAAAGGCCATGCTTTGTTATGATACATGGATCCTATCTCGGATTTCATGGCTTCTAACCATTTGTCAGAATATGGGCCCACCATCGCTTCTCCATAGCTCCTAGGTTCATTGTTGTCTAGCAACATGACCTTCAGGACAGGATCACCGTACGACTCCAAAGCAGTACGCGTCCTTGTCGTCCTACGAGGTTCGGTAGTGACTTGATCCGAAGCTTCATGATCACTATCATAAGCTTCCACTTCAATTGGTGTAGGTGCCACAGGAATAACTTCCTCTGCCCTGCTACACACTGGTTGAAGTGATGGTTCAATAACCTCATCAAGTCTCCACCATCCTCCCACTCAACTTTCCGAGACAAACTTTTCCTCGAGAAAGGACCCGATTCAAGAAACAATCCCTATTGCTTTCGGATCTGAATTAGGAGGTATACCCAACTATTTTGGGTGTCCTATGAAGATGCATTTTATCCGCTTTGGGTTCGAGCTTATCAACCTGAAACTTTTTCACATAAGCGTCAGAGCCCCAAACTTTTAAGAAACGACAACTTAGGTTTCTCCAAACGGTGTCGTCTCAACGGAATTACGTGGTACCCTATTAAAGTGAGTGCGATTGTCTCTAATGCCTAACCCATGAACAATAGTAGCAATTCGATAAGAGACATCATGGTATGCACCGTATCCAATAGGGTGCAACTATGATGTTCGGACACACCATCACACTATGGTGTTCCAGGCGGTATTAATTGTGAAATGATTTCCACAATGTCTTAATTGCGTGCCAAAGCTCGTAACTCAGATACTCATCTCTATGATCATATCATAGACATTTTATCCTCTTGCCACGATGATCTTCAACTTCACTCTGAAATTACTTGAACCATTCAATAATTCAGACTTGTGTTTCATCAAGTAAATATACTCAACATCTACTCGAATCATCTATGAAGAAAGAACATAACGATATTTACTGCATGCCTCAGCACTCACTGGACTGCACACATCAAAATGTGTTACTTCCAACAAGTTGCTATCTTGTTCCATTTTACTGAAAAACGAGGCTTTTTAGTCATCCTGCCCATGTGGTATGATTTGCATATCTCAAGTGATTCAAAATCAAGTGAGTCCAAACGATCCATCTGCATGGAGTTTCTTCATGCGTATACACCAATAGACATGGTTCGCATGTCTCAAACTTTTCAAAAACGAGTGAGTCCAAAGATCCATCAACATGGAGCTTCTTCATGCGTTTTATACCAATATGACTTACATGGCAGTGCCACAAGTAAGTCGTACTATCATTACTATCTTATATTTTTGGCATGAAAATGTGTACCACTACGATCAAGATTCAATAAACCATTCCTTTAGGTGCAAGACCATTGAAGGTATTATTCAAATAAATAGAGTAACCATTATTCTCCTTAAATGAATAATTGTATTGCGATGGACATAATCCAATCATGTCTATGCTCAACGCAAACACCAAATGACAATTATTCAGGTTTAATACTAATCTTGATGGTAGAGGGAGCGTGCGATGTTTGATCACATCAAACTTGGAAACACTTCCAACACATATCGTCAGCTCACCTTTAGCTAGTCTCCGTTTACTCCGTAGCTTTTATTTCGAGTTACTAACACTTAGCAACCGAACCGGTATCTTAATACCCTGGTGCTACTAGGAGTACTAGTAAAGTACACATTAACATAATGTATATCCAATATACTTCTATCGACCTTGCCAGCCTTCTCATCTACCAAGTATCTAGGGCAATTCTGCTCCAGTGGCTGTTCCCCTTATTACAGAAGCACTTAGTCTCGGGTTTGGGTTCAACCTTAGGGTTCTTCCGAGCAGCATCTGATTTGCTGTTTCATGAAGTATCCCTTCTTGCCCTTGCCCTTCTTGAAACTAGTGGTTTCACCAACCATCAGAAATTGATGCTCCTTCTTGATTGCTACTTTCGCGGTGTCAAACATCGCGAATACCTCAAGGATCATCATATCTATCCCTGATATGTTATAGTTCATCACGAAGCTCTAGCAGCTTGGTGGCAATGACTTTGGAGAAACATTACTATCTCATCTGGAAGATAAACTCCCACTCGATTCAAGTGATTGTTGCACTCAGACAATCTGAGCACAAGATCAACGATTGAGCTTTTGTCCCTTAGTTTGCAGGCTAAGAAATTCGTCGGAGGTCTTATACCTCTTGACGTGGGCACGAGCCTGAAATCCCAATTTCAGCCCTCGAAACATCTCATATGTTCCGTGATGTTTCGAAAAACGTCTTTGGTGCCTCAACTCTAAACCGTTTAACTGAACTATCACGTAGTTATCAAAACGTGTATATCCGATGTTCGCAACATCCATAGACGACGTTTGGGGTTCTGCACACTCAGCGGTGCATTAAGGACATAAGCTTTCTACTGATCGCATAATCGCTACTGTCAACTTTCAACTATATTTTCTCTAGGAACATATCTAAAACAGTAGAACTAAAGCGCGAGCTATGACATAATTTGCAAAGGGTTTTTGACTATGTTCAGGATAATTAAGTTCGTCTTATGAACTCCCACTCAGATTGACATCCCTCTAGTCATCTAAGTGATTACATGATCCGAGTCAACTAGGCCGTGTCCGATCATCACGTGAGACGGACTAGTCATCATCGGTGAACATCTTCATGTTGATCATATCTACCATACGACTCATGCTCGACCTTTCGGTCTCTTGTGTTCCGAGGCCATGTCTGTACATGCTAGGCTCGTCAAGTCAACCTAAATGTTTCGCGTGTGTAAATCTGGCTTACACCCATTGTATGTGAACGTAAGAATCTATCACACCCGATCATCACGTGGTGCTTCGAAACGACAAACTTTCACAACGGTGCACAGTTAGGGGGAACACTTTCTTGAAATTTTAATGAGGGATCATCTTATTTTCTACCGTCGTTCTAAGCAAATAAGATGCATAAACATGATAAGCATCACATGCAATCAAATAGTGACATGATATGGCCAATATCATTTTGCTCCTTTTGATCTCCATCTTCGGGGCTCCATGATCGTCATCGTCACCGGCATGACACCATGATCTCCATCATCATGATCTCCATCATCGTGTCTTCATGAAGTTGTCTCGCCAACTATTACTTCTACTACTATGGCTACCGGTTAGCAATAAAGTAAAGTAATTACATGGCGTTGTTTAATGACACGCGGGTCATACAATAAATTAAGACAACTCCTATGGCTCCTGCCGGTTGTCATACTCCTCGACATGCAAGTCGTGATTCCTATTACAAGAACATGATCAATCTCATACATCACATATCATTCATCACATTCTTCTTGGCCATATCACATCACATAGCATACCCTGCAAAAACAAGTTAGACGCCCTCTAATTGTTGTTTGCATGTTTTACATGGCTGCTATGGGTTTCTAGCAAGAACTTTCTTACCTACGCAAAACCAAAACGTGATATGCCAATTGCTATTTACCCTTCATAAGGACCCTTTTCATCGAATCCGTTCCGACTAAAGTGGGAGAGACTGGCACCCGCTAGCCACCTTATGCACCAAGTGCATGTCAGTCGGTGGAACCTGTCTCACGTAAGTGTACGTGTAAGGTCGGTCCGGGCCGCTTCATCCCACAATACCGTCGAAACAAGATTGGACTAGTAACGGTAAGCATATTGAACAACATCAACGCCCACAACTACTTTGTGTTCTACTCGTGCAAAGAATCTACACAATAGACCTAGCTCATGATGCCACTGTTGGGGAATGTAGCAGAAATTCAAAGATTTCCTACGAGTCACCAAGATCTATCTATGGAGAAACCAGCAACGAGGGGAAGAAGAGTGCATCTACATACCCTTGTAGATCACTAAGCGGAAGCGTTCAAGTGAACGGGGTTGAAGGAGTCGTACTCGTCGTGATCCAAATCACCGGAGATCCTAGTGCCGAATGGACGGCACCTCCGCGTTCAACACACATGCAGCCCGGTGACGTCTCCCATGCCTTGATCCAGGAAGGAGAGAGGGAGAGGTTGGGGAAGACTCCGTCCAGCAGCAGCACGACGGCGTGGTGGTGGTGGAGGAGCGTGGCAATCCTGCAGGGCTTCGCCAAGCACCGCGGGAGAGGAGGAGGACTTGGGAGAGGGGGAGGGCTGCGCCAGAACTTTGGTGTAGCTCCCATGCGCCTCCCCAGTATATATAGGGGTGGAGGGGGCTGGTTTCTTGCCCTCCAAGTCCATTGGGGCGTTGGCAAAGGTGGGAGGAAAGAAATCTCATCATTTCCTTCCCCATCGATTGTTATCCCCCTTTTTAGGGATCTTGATCTTATCCCTTTGGGATATGATCTTATTCCTTCTAAGGGGGGATCTTGGTGCGCCTTGACCAGGGGTGTGGGGCCTTGCCCCCACTACCCACGTTCATGTGGGTCCCCCCATGCAGGTGGGCCCCACTCCGGAACCTTCTAGAACCTTCCCGGTACAATACCGAAAAATCCCGAACATTTTCCGGTGGCCAAAATAGGACTTCCCATTTATAAATCTTTACCTCCGAACCATTCCGGAACTCCTCGTGACGTCCGGGATCTCATCCGGGACTCCGAACAACATTTGGTAACCACATACAAACTTCCTTTATAACCATAGCGTCATCGAACCTTAAGTGTGTAGACCCTACGGGTTCGGGAACCATGCAGACATGACCGAGACGTTCTCCGGTCAATAACCAACAGCGGGATCTGGATACCCATGTTGGCTCCCACATGTTCCGTGATGATCTCATCGGATGAACCACGATGTCAAGGACTCAATCGATCCCGTATTTGTCACATCCCTAGTCTGGTATGACCTAGACTAGCTAGCCATTTGTGCATCATATTTAAATTTCATTTAAATTTGAAATGAGGATTGGTGGAACCCTCAGAATCATTTTTTAAAATGACCCAAATAAAAATTTCTCCAAAAGGGTCCAAGAAAATGCTCATGATGCCCTCTAAAAATATTGGACAGAGATAAAAATCAAAACAATATTTTTAGGAGCTCATGGATATTTATTTTGGCCATTTGGATTAACTCGATAAATATTTGCATTGGAAATATATTTCTATATATATGAAATATGGTCCAAAAATTATGCCATTTATAAAGGAGCTCTGGAATAATATATCTAGCTCCTGCAAAAATTGGCATAAGGTAATAAATTGATTTAGTATTTTATTAAATCAAAACAATGTCAGAAAAATTAGAAAACAAAAATAAAAAGAAGGAGGGGCTTACCTGGGGCTCCCCCCTGTCAGCCCAGCCGCAGTAGGCCGGCCCAGCCAGCAGGCGGCCCAGCCCACCTGGACCCCCCTTCTCTTTCGTCTTCCTCCCCGACAGGGGGACGGCGCGTGCCCGACGCGCGCGCACCACCGCGCCGCGCCACCTCCTCCCTCCCTGCCTGCCTGTCCTCCCCTCGTCGCTCTGGATGGACCGGACGACACCACGCGACGCCCCGCATCTCTCTCCCACTCTCTCATTCCTCCCCCTCCCCTGGTTCTCTCTCTCCCTCGCACACCCGAGCGCCATCGCCGCCGCCACTCGCCGTTGTCGTGGCCACCGGCCTCCCCTCGCCTCCCTGACACGCTTCCCAGCTCCGCCACGACCCCCTCTACCTCCTCATCAAGCCACGCACCTCCGGACGCGCTCCATCGCCGACGCCGTTGTCTTCTTCACCACCGACGTCGGAGATCGACCTCGCCGCCATCGCCGTCGATTCGCCGGACGCAGGACGTCCCCGAGCACACCGGCCTGCTCTGCGAGTCCGCCGTGAGCCCCTCTTCCTTTCCCCTCACCTCTCTCTCTCGCGCGTGC
This sequence comes from Triticum dicoccoides, assembly GCF_002162155.2. Lineage (NCBI taxonomy): Eukaryota > Viridiplantae > Streptophyta > Magnoliopsida > Poales > Poaceae > Triticum > Triticum dicoccoides. The sequence goes on along the minus strand of NC_041388.1, from coordinate 453,432,183 downwards.
CCTGTAGCCGCTGCCCCGCGAGCGCCCGAAGCCGCCGTCCGCCATGGCCGGAGAGCTCCGTGCCCCCGAGCACCTCCGCCTCGCGTAGTAGCTCGATGTGCTCCTGCTGCCTCGTAGCTACCGCCTGTGCCCTCCGTTCGCTCGAACGCGAGCTGCAGCCCCACGCCCGCGCTATCCCGAACTCCGGTCGCCGCCCAAGTGGTCGCCGCCGGCGATATAGACCGTCTCCGGTGAAACAGAGGACGCCACAGGATGCGCGCGAGCCTGGGCTTCGCGTAGGTGCTCTCCGCCGCGCGATTGGTCGCCGGAGCGACGATTCCGCAGCCCTCCGTCGCGTTCAGGCCTCGCCGGCGACTAACCGCCGGCGGGTTTGACTTGTTTGACCTGGGATTTGACCCCCCAGGGTCGCTGCCTAGTGGGGCCAGGCGCTGCTAATTTTAGTTAAAAAATAACTAAACCTAATTAGCCACTAACACTGACTAGTGGGCCCGACCCCCCCTAATCTGTTAATTAAGTTAATCTAACCCTGTTTAACCCCCTGTCACTGACGTGTGGACCCCACACGTCAGGTTTGACCCCAGCCAGCCGCAGTTGACCGCTGACGTCGTGCTGACGTCATGCTGACGCAATTATATATTTTCTGGAATTAAAATAATTCAGAAAATCCAGAAAATGATTTAAACTTCAAAAATTCATAACAATTCAACCGTAGCTCAGATTAAAATAATTTATATATGAAAAATTATCAGAAAAATGCAATCTTTCCATCTGTACTAGTTACATGCATGACAAACCAACTTATACATGCTGAATATGAGAAAACACATTATGGCACATTAAGAGACGTAATTTTGGAGTTGCATTTGAACCTTTTGTTCAAATGGACTTCATTCAAATTGAATACTAGTTGCATTAGCTCAAACAGCATCACATCTACATGCCATGTTCATGCATCATATTGTTGCATATGATTGTGTATTGATTGCCGGCACCGTTCCTTCTCGATAGGTCCTGCTCCGGAGACGTTCCAGAGTACCTGTCTGTGAAGCAGTGCCTCCCTTGTTGATTACCAGGCAAGCAAACCCCCTTGTTCATTTCGATAAAACCCTACTCTCTCGCCCTGCTCTCAGTTATTACATTAGGACAACAACGGTTCATCTGCTACTTTGTGCTGCGGTAGTTGAACCCATTCCTCTGCATGACCTGTCATTGCCACAGTAAATACTTGAAACCCACTAGCATGTGTAGGAGTTGATTGAAGCCACTGATGTGTTCCTACCATGCTATGCCTGCTATTGCTTAGAGTTGTGTCAGGTCTGATTCATTGGGAATGAATTGGAGTGTTACGATATGTTCTGATGCTGAGAGTTAAGAGTGTGAACACGTTTTGGTAAAGGTAGCGGTGAGAGGCCATGTAGGAGTACATGGTGGTTTGTCTCACCGGAACCGTCCTTAAGCACCGAGTTCTATGTATGTTGTCCAATGACTTGATACTACCACACATTGGGCTCCGGGCGCTCCAAGCCCTCTCGACTTATTAACCGACTTGATCTCTGTCCAGGAATCGCAACTAGTTTCTGGTGTTTGTAGGTAGTGCTATTTTTCTACCAAGTGGCACCCGGCAGGGTGGGCTTGGGACAGACTAGGCACACGTGGCCTGGTGTACCGAGTGGCACCCGGATGGTGGGCTCGGGAACCCTGTACACATCGTTTGGGGCCGTAAGCGACACCCCGGCCGGATCTCCTTGCGGATGGAACCCGAATAGGCGATAAACCTGGATTAGAGTCTTGTGTGGTTAGTCAGGTCGTGGCCGACACCCTCGCCAGGCTTCCGCTTGAAGGTTGCCGAGATACATGACGTGTACATGGCGGTAAGTGGCGAGAGCGTTGTTGGAAATATGCCCTAGAGGCAATAATAAAAGTATTATTATATTTCATTGTTCATGATAATTGTCTTTTATTCATGCTATAACTGTATTATCCGGAAATCGTAATACACGTGTGAATACTTAGACCACACAATGTCCCTGGTAAGCCTCTAGTTGACCAGCTCGTTGTGATCAACAGATAGTCATGGTTTCCTGACTATGGACATTGGATGTCATTGATAACGGGATCACATCATTAGGAGAATGATGTGATGGACAAGACCCAATCCTAAGCATAGCATAAAAGATCGTGTAGTTCGTTTTGCTAGAGCTTTGCAAGTGTCAAGTATCTCTTCCTTCGACCATGAGATCGTGTAACTCCCGGATACCATAAGAGTGCCTTGGGTATACCAAACGTCACAATGTAACTGGGTGACTATAAAGGTGCATTACAGGTATCTCCGAAAGTAGCTATTGGGTTGACACGGATCGAGACTGGGATTTGTCACTCCGTATGACGGAGAGGTATCTCTGGGCCCACTCGGTAATGCATCATCATATTGAGCTCAATGTGACCAAGGTGTTGGACACGGGATCATGCATTACGGTACGAGTAAAGTGACTTGCCGGAAACGAGACTGAACAAGGTATTGGGATACCGACGATCGAGTCTCGGGCAAGTAACGTACCGATTGACAAAGGGAATTGCATACAGGGTTTGATCGAATCCTCGACATAGTGGTTCATCCGATGACAACATCGAGGAGCATGTGGGAGCCATCATGGGTATCCAGATCCCGCTGATGGTTATTGACTGAGAGAGTCTCGGTCATGTCTGCATGTCTCCCGAACCCGTAGGGTCTACACACTTAAGGTTCAGTTACGCTAGGGTTATAGGGATATGTATATGCAGTAATCCGAATGTTGTTCGGAGTCCCGGATGAGATCCCGGACGTCACGAGGAGTTCCGGAATGGTCCGGAGGTAAAGATTTATATATGGGAAGTCCTGTTTCGGGCATCGGGACAAGTTTCGGGGTTATCGGTATTGTACCGGGACCACCGGAAGGGTCCCGGGGGTCCACCGGGTGGGTCCACCTGTCCCGGGGGGCCACATGGGCTGTGTGGGGGTGCGCCTTGGCCTAATGGGCCAAGGGCACCAGCCCCACATAGGCCCATGCGCCTAGGGTTCAAGGGGGGCAAGAGTCCTAGGAGGGTAAGGCACCTCCTAGGTGCCTTGGGGGGAGGGAAAACCCCCCTTGGCCGCCGCACCCCCTAGGAGATTTGATCTCCTAGGGCCGGCCACCCCCCCTTGGCACCCCTATATATAGTGGGGGGAGAGGAGGGACTTCAGACCTGAACGCCCTGGCCTTTGGTTGCCTTCTTCTCCCTCCCCAACACCTCCTCCACCTCCATAGTGCTTAGCGAAGCTCTGCCGGAGTACTGCAGCTCCACCAACACCACGCCGTCGTGCTGCTGCTGGTGCCATCTCCCTCAACCTCTCCTCCCTTCCTTGCTGGATCAAGAAGGAGGAGACGTGGCTGTTCCGTACGTGTGTTGAACGCGGAGGTGCCGTCCGTTCGGCGCAGGTCATCGGTGATTTGGATCACGTCGAGTACGACTACATCATCACCTTGCAAGCTTCCGCACGCGATCTACAAGTGGTATGTAGATGCAAACTCTCTCCCTAGACTCGTTGCTTAGATGAACTCATAGATGGATCTTGGTGAAACCGTAGGAAAAATTTTAATTTTCTGCAACGTTCCCCAACAGTGGTATCAGAGCTAGGTCTATGCGTAGTTCTCTTTGCACGAGTAGAACACAACTTTGTTGTGGGCATGGATTTTGTCATCTTACTTGCCTCTACTAGTCTTTTCTTGCTCAACGGTATTGTGGGATGAAGCGGCCCGGACCAACCTTACACGTACACTTACGTGAGACCGGTTCCATCGACTGACATGCACAAGTTGCATAAGGTGGCTGGCGGGTGTCTGTCTCTCCCACCTTAGTTGGAGCGGAATCGATGAACAGGGCCCTTATGAAGGGTAAATAGAAGTTGACAAAATCACGTTGTGGTGATTCGTAGGTAAGAAAACGTTCTTGCTAGAACCCAATTGCAGCCACGTAAAAGATGCAACAACAATTAGAGGACGTCTAACTTGTTTTTGCAGCGATTGATCATGTGATGTGATATGGCCAGAAGTTGTGATGAATGATGAATTGTGATGTATGAGATCATGTTCTTTGTAATAGGATTCACGACTTGCATGTCGATGAGTATGACAACCGGCAGGAGCCATAGGAGTTGTCTTTATTTTTTGTATGACCTGCGTGTCATTGAATAACGCCATGTAAACTACTTTACTTTATTGCTAAATGTTAGTCATAGAAGTAGAAGTAGTCGTTGGCGTGACAACTTCATGAAGACACGATGATGGAGATCATGGTGTCAAGCCGGTGACAAGATGATCATGGAGCCCCGAAGATGAAGATCAATGGAGCTATATGATATTGGCCATATCATGTCACAACTATATAATTGTGTTGGAAATATGACCTAGAGGCAATAATAAAAGTGTTATTATTATATTTCCTTGTTCATGATAATTGTCTTTTATTCATGCTATAACTGTATTATCCGGAAATCGTAATACACGTATGAATACATAGACCACAATATGTCCCTAGTGTGCCTCTAGTTGACTAGCTCGTTGTGATCAACGGATAGTCATGGTTTCCTGACTATGGACATTGGATGTCGTTGATAACGGGATCACATCATTAGGAGAATGATGTGATGGACAAGACCCAATCCTAAGCATAGCACAAAGATCGTGTAGTTCGTTTGCTAGAGCTTTGCCAATGTCAAGTATCTCTTCCTTTGACCATGAGATCGTGTAACTCCTGGATACCGTAGGAGTGCTTTGGGTGTATCAAACGTCACAACATAACTGGGTGACTATAAAGGTGCACTACGGGTATCTCCGAAAGTATCTATTGTTTTATGCGGATCGAGACTGGGATTTGTCACTCCGTGTAAACGGAGAGGTATCTCTGGGCCCACTCGGTAGGACATCATCATATGCGCAATGTGACCAAGGAGTTGATCACGGGATGATGTGTTACGGAACGAGTAAAGTGACTTGCCGGTAACGAGATTGAACAAGGTATTGGATATCGACGATCGAATCTCGGGCAAGTAACATACCGATAGACAAAGGGAATTGAATACGGGATTGATTAAGTCCTTGACATCGTGGTTCATCCGATGAGATCATCGTGGAACATGTGGGAGCCATCATGGGTATCCAGATCCCGCTGTTGGTTATTGACCGGAGAACGTCTCGGTCATGTCTACATGTCTCCCGAACCCGTAGGGTCTACACACTTAAGGTTCGATGACGCTAGGGTTATAAAGGAAGTTTGTATGTGGTTACCGAATGTTGTTCGGAGTCCCGGATGAGATCCCGGATGTCACGAGGAGTTCCGGAATGGTCCGGAGGTAAAGATTTATATATGGGAAGTCCTATTTTGGCCACCGGAAAATGTTCGGGATTTTTCGGTATTGTACCGGGAAGGTTCTAGAAGGTTCCGGAGTGGGGCCCACCTGCATGGGGGGACTGTTGGAAATATGCCCTAGAGGCAATAATAAAAGTATTATTATATTTCATTGTTCGTGATAATTGTCTTTTATTCATGCTATAACTGTATTATCCGGAAATCGTAATACACGTGTGAATACTTAGACCACACTATGTCCCTGGTAAGCCTCTAGTTGACCAGCTCGTTGTGATCAACAGATAGTCATGGTTTCCTTACTATGGACATTGGATGTCGTTGATAACGGGATCACATCATTAGGAGAATGATGTGATGGACAAGACCCAATCCTAAGCATAGCATAAAAGATCGTGTAGTTCGTTTTGCTAGAGCTTTGCAAGTGTCAAGTATCTCTTCCTTCGACCATGAGATCGTGTAACTCCCGGATACCGTAAGAGTGCCTTGGGTGTATCAAACGTCACAACGTAACTGGGTGACTATAAAGGTGCATTACAGGTATCTCCGAAAGTAGCTGTTGGGTTGACACGGATCGAGACTGGGATTTGTCACTCCGTATGACGGAGAGGTATCTCTGGGCCCACTCGGTAATGCATCATCATATTGAGCTCAATGTGACCAAGGTGTTGGACACGGGATCATGCATTACGGTACGAGTAAAGTGACTTGCCGGTAACGAGACTGAACAAGGTATTGGGATACCGACGATCGAGTCTCGGGCAAGTAACGTACCGACTGACAAAGGGAATTGCATACAGGGTTTGATCGAATCCTCGACATAGTGGTTCATCCGATGACAACATCGAGGAGCATGTGGGAGCCATCATGGGTATCCAGATCCCGCTGATGGTTATTGACTGAGAGAGTCTCGGTCATGTCTGCATGTCTCCCGAACCCGTAGGGTCTACACACTTAAGGTTCAGTTACGCTAGGGTTATAGGGATATGTATATGCAGTAACCCGAATGTTGTTCGGAGTCCCGGATGAGATCCCGGACGTCACGAGGAGTTCCGGAATGGTCCGGAGGTAAAGATTTATATATGGGAAGTCCTGTTTCGGGCATCGGGACAAGTTTCGGGGTTATCGGTATTGTACCGGGACCACCGGAAGGGTCCCGGGGGTCCACCGGGTGGGTCCACCTGTCCCGGGGGGGCACATGGGCTGTGTGGGGGTGCGCCTTGGCCTAATGGGCCAAGGGCACCAGCCCCACATAGGCCCATGCGCCTAGGGTTCAAGGGGGGCAAGAGTCCTGGGAGGGTAAGGCACCTCCTAGGTGCCTTGGGGAGAGGGAAAACCCCCCTTGGCCGCCGCACCCCCTAGGAGATTTGATCTCCTAGGGCCGGCCACCCCCCTTTGGCACCCCTATATATAGTGGGGGGAGAGGAGGGACTTCATACCTGAACGCCCTGGCCTTTGGTTGCCTCCTTCTCCCTCCCCAACACCTCCTCCACCTCCATAGTGCTTAGCGAAGCTCTGCCGGAGTACTGCAGCTCCACCAACACCACGCCGTCGTGCTTCTACTGGTGCCATCTCCCTCAACCTCTCCTCCCTTCCTTGCTGGATCAAGAAGGAGGAGACGTGGCTGTTCCGTACGTGTGTTGAACGCGGAGGTGCCGTCCGTTCGGCGCAGGTCATCGGTGATTTGGATCACGTCGAGTACGACTACATCATCACCTTGCAAGCTTCCGCACGCGATCTACAAGTGGTATGTAGATGCAAACTCTCTCCCTAGACTCGTTGCTTAGATGAACTCATAGATGGATCTTGGTGAAACCGTAGGAAAAATTTTAATTTTCTGCAACGTTCCTCAACAGTGGCATCATGAGCTAGGTCTATGCGTAGTTCTCTTTGCACGAGTAGAACACAACTTTGTTGTGGGCGTGGATTTTGTCATCTTACTTGCCTCTACTAGTCTTTTCTTGCTCAACGGTATTGTGGGATGAAGCGGCCCGGACCAACCTTACACGTACACTTACGTGAGACCGGTTCCACCGACTGACATGCACAAGTTGCATAAGGTGGCTGGCGGGTGTCTGTCTCTCCCACCTTAGTTGGAGCGGAATCGATGAACAGGGCCCTTATGAAGGGTAAATAGAAGTTGACAAAATCACGTTGTGGTGATCCGTAGGTAAGAAAACGTTCTTGCTAGAACCCAATTGCAGCCACGTAAAAGATGCAACAACAATTAGAGGACGTCTAACTTGTTTTTGCAGCGATTGATCATGTGATGTGATATGGCCAGAAGTTGTGATGAATGATGAATTGTGATGTATGAGATCATGTTCTTTGTAATAGGATTCACGACTTGCATGTCGATGAGTATGACAACCGGCAGGAGCCATAGGAGTTGTCATTATTTTTTGTATGACCTGCGTGTCATTGAATAACATCATGTAAACTACTTTACTTTATTGCTAAACGTTAGTCATAGAAGTAGAAGTAGTCATTGGCGTGACAACTTCATGAAGACACGATGATGGAGATCATGATGATGGAGATCATGGTGTCAAGCCGGTGACAAGATGATCATGGAGCCCCGAAGATGAAGATCAATGGAGCTATATGATATTGGCCATATCATGTCACAACTATATAATTGCATGTGATGTTTATTATGTATTATGCATCTTGTTTACTTAGGACGACGGTAGTAAATAAGATGATCCCTTATAAAATTTCAAGAAGTGTTCTCCCCTAACTGTGCACCGTTGCTACAGTTCGTCGTTTCTAAGCACCACGTGATGATCGGGTGTGATGGATTCTTACGTTCACATACAACGGGTGTAAGACAGTTTTACATAGCGAAAACACTTAGGGTTAACTTGACGAGCCTAGCATGTGCAGACATGGCCTCGGAACACGGAGACCGAAAGGTCGAACACGAGTTGTATGGAAGATACGATCAACATGAAAATGTTCACCGACGATGACTAGTCCGTCTCACGTGATGATCAGACACGGGCTAGTCGACTCGGATCGTGTAACACTTAGATGACTAAAGGGATGTCTAATCTAAGTGGGAGTTCATAATTTGATTAGAACTTTATTATCATGAACTTAGTCTAAAACCTTTGCAAATATGTCTTGTAGATCAATGGCCAACGCTAATGTCAACATGAACTTCAACGCGTTCCTAGAGAAAACCAAGCTGAAAGATGATGGCAGCAACTATACGGACTGGGTCCGGAACCTGAGGATCATCCTCATAGCTGCCAGGAAACAATATGTCCTAGAAGGACCGCTAGGTGACGCTCCCGTCCCAGAGAACCAAGACATTATGAATGCTTGGCAGTCTCGCGCTGATGATTACACCCTCGTTCAGTGCGGCATGCTTTACAGCTTAGAACCGGGGCTCCAAAAGCGTTTTGAGCATCACGGAGCATATGAGATGTTCGAAGAGCTGAAACTAGTTTTCCAAGCTCATGCCCGGGTCGAGAGATATGATGTCTCCGACAAGTTCTACAGTTGTAAGATGGAGGAAAACAGTTCTGTCAGTGAGCACATCCTGAAGATGTCTGGGTTGCACAACCGTATGACCCAGCTGAACATTAACCTCCCAGATGAGGCGGTCATTGACAGAATCCTCCAGTCGCTCCCACCAAGCTACAAGAGCTTTGTGATGAACTACAACATGCAGGGAATGGAAAAGACCATTCCTGAAGTGTTCTCGATGCTGAAGTCAGCAGAGGCTGAAATCAAGAAAGAACATCAAGTGTTGATGGTCAATAAGACCACTAAGTTCAAGAAGGGCAAGGGTAAGAAGAACTTCAAGAAGGACGGCAAAGATGTTGCCGCGCCTGGTAAGCCAGTTACCGGGAAGAAGTCAAAGAAAGGACCCAAGCCTGAGACTGAGTGCTTTTATTGCAAGGGGAAGGGTCACTGGAAGCGAAACTGCCCCAAATACTTAGCGGATAAGAAGGCCGGCAACACCAAAGGTATATTTGATATACATGTGATTGATGTGTACCTTACCAGTACTCGTAGTAACTCCTGGGTATTTGATACCGGTGCCGTTGCTCATATTTGTAACTCACAGCAGGAGCTGCGGAATAAACGGAGACTGGCAAAGGACGAGGTGACGATGCGCGTCGGGAATGGTTCCAGAGTCGATGTGATCGCCGTCGGCACGCTGCCTCTACATTTACCTACGGGATTAGTTTTGAACCTTAATAATTGTTATTTAGTGCCAAGTTTGAGCATGAACATTGTATCTGGATCTCGTTTAATACGAGATGGCTACTCATTTAAGTCTGAGAATAATGGTTGTTCGATTTATATGAGAGATATGTTTTATGGTCATGCTCCGATGGTCAATGGTTTATTCTTAATGAATCTCGAGCGTAATATTACACATGTTCATAGTGTAGATGCCAAAAGATTGAAAGTTGATAACGATAGTCCCACATACTTGTGGCACTGCCGCGTTGGTCACATTGGTGTCAAGCGCATGAAGAAGCTCCATGCCGATGGACTTTTAGAGTCTCTTGATTATGAATCGTTTGACACGTGCGAACCATGCCTCTTAGGCAAAATGACCAAGACTCCGTTCTCCGGAACAATGGAGCGAGCAACCAACTTGTTGGAAATCATACATACCGATGTGTGCGGTCCAATGAGCGTTGAGGCTCGCGGAGGATATCGTTATGTTCTCACCCTCACAGATGACTTGAGTAGATATGGGTATGTCTACTTAATGAAACACAAGTCTGAGACCTTTGAAAAGTTCAAGGAATTTCAGAATGAGGTGGAGAATCAACGTGACCGAAAGATAAAATTCTTACGATCAGATCGTGGAGGAGAATACTTAAGTCACGAATTTGGTACACACTTAAAGAAATGTGGAATCGTTTCACAGCTCACGCCGCTTGGAACACCTCAGCGAAACGGTGTGTCCGAACGTCGTAATCGCACTCTATTGGATATGGTGCGGTCTATGATGTCTCTTACCGATTTACCGCTATCATTTTGGGGATACGCTCTAGAGACAGCTACATTCACTTTAAATAGGGCACCGTCTAAATCCGTTGAGACGACACCGTATGAATTATGGTTTGGAAAGAAACCTAAGCTGTCGTTTCTAAAAGTTTGGGGATGCGAAGCTTATGTCAAGAAACTTCAACCTGAAAAGCTCGAACCCAAGTCGGAAAAATGCGTATTCATAGGATACCCTAAGGAAACTATAGGGTATACCTTCTACTTAAGATCCGAAGGCAAGATCTTTGTTGCCAAGAACGGATGCTTTCTGGAAAAAGAGTTTCCCTCGAAAGAAGTAAGTGGGAGGAAAGTAGAACTCGATGAAGTACTACCTCTTGAGAGGGATAGTGACGCAGCACAGGAAACCATTCCTGTGATGCCCACACCAACTGAAGAGGAAAACCATGATAATGATCAAAGTACTTCGGATCAAGTTACTGCTGAACTTCGTAGGTCCACAAGGACACGTTCCGCACCAGAATGGTACGGCAACCCTGTCCTGGAAATCATGTTGTTAGACAACAATGAACCTTCGAACTATGAAGAAGCAATGACGGGCCCGGATTCCAACAAATGGCTTGAAGCCATGAAATCCGAGATAGAATCCATGTATGAAAACAAAGTATGGACTTTGACAGACTTGCCCGATGATCGGCGAGCGATAGAAAACAAATGGATCTTTAAGAAGAAGACGGACGCGGATGGTAATGTTACCATCTATAAAGCTCGACTTGTCGCTAAGGGTTATCGACAGGTTCAAGGGATTGACTACGACGAGACATTCTCTCCCGTAGCGAAGCTAAAGTCCATCCGAATCATGTTAGCAATTGCCGCATACTATGATTATGAGATATGGCAGATGGACGTCAAAACAGCATTCCTTAACGGGCATCTTAAGGAAGAACTGTATATGATGCAGCCGGAAGGTTTTGTCGATCCTCAGAACGCTAACAAAGTATGCAAGCTCCAGCGATCCATTTATGGACTGGTGCAAGCATCTCGGAGTTGGAACATTCGCTTTGATGAGATGATCAAAGCGTTTGGTTTTATGCAGACTTATGGAGAAGCCTGCGTTTACAAGAAAGTGAGTGGGAGCTCTGTAGAATTTCTCATATTATATGTAGATGACATACTCCTGATGGGAAATAATATAGAATTTCTGGACAGCATTAAGGCCTACTTGAATAAGTGTTTTTCAATGAAGGACCTTGGAGAAGCTGCTTATATATTAGGCATCAAGATCTATAGAGATAGATCGAGACGCCTCATAGGTCTTTCACAAAGTACATACCTTGATAAGATTTTGAAGAGATTCAGAATGGATCAGTCCAAGAAGGGGTTCTTGCCTATGTTACAAGGTATGAGACTGAGCTCGGCTCAGTCACCGACCACGGCAAAAGATAAAGAAGAGATGAGTGTCATCCCCTATGCTTCAGCCATAGGATCTATTATGTATGCCATGCTGTGTACCAGACCCGATGTAAACCTTGCCGTAAGTTTGGTAGCAAGATACCAAAGTAATCCCGGCAAGGAACACTGGACAGCGGTCAAGAATATCCTGAAGTACCTGAAAAGGACAAAGGACATGTTTCTCGTTTATGGAGGAGACGAAGAGCTCGTCGTAAAGGGTTACGTCGACGCTAGCTTCGACTCAGATCCGGATGACTCTAAGTCACAAACCGGATACGTGTATATGTTGAATGGTGGAGCAGTAAGCTGGTGTAGCTGCAAGCAGAGCGTCGTGGCGGGATCTACATGTGAAGCGGAGTACATGGCAGCCTCGGAGGCAGCACATGAAGCGATTTGGGTGAAGGAGTTCATCACCGACCTAGGAGTCATACCCAATGCGTCGGGGCCGATCAAACTCTTCTGTGACAACACTGGAGCTATTGCCCTCGCAAAGGAGCCCAGGTTTCACAAGAAGACCAGGCACATCAAGCGTCGTTTCAACTCCATCCGTGAAAATGTTCAAGATGGAGACATAGAGATTTGCAAAGTGCACACGGATCTGAATGTCGCAGATCCGCTGACTAAACCTCTCTCGCGTGCAAAACATGATCAACACCAGAACTCTATGGGTGTTCGGTTCATCACAATGTAACTAGATTAGTGACTCTAGTGCAAGTGGGAGACTGTTGGAAATATGCCCTAGAGGCAATAATAAAAGTATTATTATATTTCATTGTTCATGATAATTGTCTTTTATTCATGCTATAACTGTATTATCCGGAAATCGTAATACACGTGTGAATACTTAGACCACACAATGTCCCTGGTAAGCCTCTAGTTGACCAGCTCGTTGTGATCAACAGATAGTCATGGTTTCCTGACTATGGACATTGGATGTCATTGATAACGGGATCACATCATTAGGAGAATGATGTGATGGACAAGACCCAATCCTAAGCATAGCATAAAAGATCGTGTAGTTCGTTTTGCTAGAGCTTTGCAAGTGTCAAGTATCTCTTCCTTCGACCATGAGATCGTGTAACTCCCGGATACCATAAGAGTGCCTTGGGTATACCAAACGTCACAACGTAACTGGGTGACTATAAAGGTGCATTACAGGTATCTCCGAAAGTAGCTGTTGGGTTGACACGGATCGAGACTGGGATTTGTCACTCCGTATGACGGAGAGGTATCTCTGGGCCCACTCGGTAATGCATCATCATATTGAGATCAATGTGACCAAGGTGTTGGACATGGGATCATGCATTACGGTACGAGTAAAGTGACTTGCCGGAAACGAGACTGAACAAGGTATTGGGATACCGACGATCGAGTCTCGGGCAAGTAACGTACCGATTGACAAAGGGAATTGCATACAGGGTTTGATCGAATCCTCGACATAGTGGTTCATCCGATGACAACATCGAGGAGCATGTGGGAGCCATCATGGGTATCCAGATCCCGCTGATGGTTATTGACTGAGAGAGTCTCGGTCATGTCTGCATGTCTCCCGAACCCGTAGGGTCTACACACTTAAGGTTCAGTTACGCTAGGGTTATAGGGATATGTATATGCAGTAACCCGAATGTTGTTCGGAGTCCCGGATGAGATCCCGGACGTCACGAGGAGTTCCGGAATGGTCCGGAGGTAAAGATTTATATATGGGAAGTCCTGTTTCAGGCATCGGGACAAGTTTCGGGGTTATCGGTATTGTACCGGGACCACCGGAAGGGTCCCGGGGGTCCACCGGGTGGGTCCACCTGTCCCGGGGGGCCACATGGGCTGTGTGGGGGTGCGCCTTGGCCTAATGGGCCAAGGGCACCAGCCCCACATAGGCCCATGCGCCTAGGGTTCAAGGGGGGCAAGAGTCCTAGGAGGGTAAGGCACCTCCTAGGTGCCTTGGGGGGAGGGAAAACCCCCCTTGGCCGCCGCACCCCCTAGGAGATTTGATCTCCTAGGGCTGGCCACCCCCCCTTGGCACCCCTATATATAGTGGGGGGAGAGGAGGGACTTCATACCTGAACGCCCTGGCCTTTGGTTGCCTCCTTCTCCCTCCCCAACACCTCCTCCACCTCCATAGTGCTTAGCGAAGCTCTGCCGGAGTACTGCAGCTCCACCAACACCACGCCGTCGTGCTGCTGCTGGTGCCATCTCCCTCAACCTCTCCTCCCTTCCTTGCTGGATCAAGAAGGAGGAGACGTGGCTGTTCCGTACGTGTGTTGAACGCGGAGGTGCCGTCCGTTCGGCGCAGGTCATCGGTGATTTGGATCACGTCGAGTACGACTACATCATCACCTTGCAAGCTTCCGCACGCGATCTACAAGTGGTATGTAGATGCAAACTCTCTCCCTAGACTCGTTGCTTAGATGAACTCATAGATGGATCTTGGTGAAACCGTAGGAAAAATTTTAATTTTCTGCAACGTTCCCCAACAAGCGTGTGTGAAGAAGTACACCCCTGCAGGGTTAACATGATCTATTCGAATAGCCGGGTCCGCGGTTATGGACTCCTTGGATGCTTACATGGTACATAGACAACTTGAAGTGGATACTCTAAAATGCTCAAGACAAGTGTGAGTGCTATGGATGGCCTTCTCGTAGGGAGACGGGGATGAACCCATAGTAGTGTATTGTATGGTGATTATTGGACTCGTGTACGTTGTTTCACCTCAAGAGTTTCTGGTAGTCATAAAACAGGATAGCCACAGAGTCAAAGCTGGCTTGCTGCAACTAAACCCCACGTTACCCTCTTGATACAAATGCATGTATGATAGGATCTGATGTAAGTCTTGCTGAGTACCTTTGTACTCATGTTGCTTTATTTATGCTTTTGCAGCGGAGACTTCGGTCTTACTAGTGATCTCGTGGACTTCGACTAGTAGCTAGTACCTCAGCTACGATCTTGATCGGATGTTGTAGATAGTCAGGCTCTTCAGCCTTTTTCATTTGTAGATGTCTGTACCTAGACATGTAATGCTTCCGCTTGTTGCTTGTATGCTCTGTATGATGGGTCTTGTGACCCCTGTTTGCAATAAATGCTATGATGGCTCTTCTGAGCCTTTATCTATATGATTGTTGAGTTATGCTGTGATGCCATGTTGTACAGCACATACTTGCATGTTATGCCTACGTGTAATGTGTATTGCTATGTGTGGGATCTGACTATCTAGTTGTTTATCCTTAGTAGCTTCTCTTACCGGGAAATGTCTCCTAGTGCTTCCACTGAGCCCTGGTAGCTTGCTACTGCTCCGGAACACTTAGGCAGGCCGGCATGTGTCCTTCTTCGATCCTGTGTCTGTCCCTTCGGGGAAATGTCACGCGATGAATACCGGAGTCCTGCTAGCCCGCTACAGCCCGGTTCGCCGGAGTCCTGTTAGCCCGGTGCTACAGCCTGGATTCACTCGCTGATGACCGACACGTTCGATGCTGGGTCATGGATGCCTGTCCCTGTAAGTTAGTGCCACTTTGGGTTTACGACTAGCCATGTCAGCCCGGGCTCTTTATCATATGGATGCTAGCGACAGCATCATATACGTGTGCCAAAAGGCGCAAACGGTCCCGGGCAAAGGTAAGGCGACACCCGTGGGGATACCGTGCGTGAGGCCGCAAAGTGATATGAGGTGTTACATGCTAGATCGATGTGGCCTTGAGTCGGGGTCCTGACAGCGCTGGTATCAGAGCCTGACTGCCTGTAGGATTACCAAGCCAAACTGGTCGAAGTCGAGTCTAGAAATTCTTTAGTTATGTAAGGGAATTGATTTTGGGTTGGAACGTAAGGCTCTTTTTACTCCTTATACCTCATGACCTTCTGATCTGAGTCGTCCTATCTTTCCGACGGGATTAAGGAACTAGGCTTCTCTTCCGTCTATCAGGATCACGTGTTACTACTCCGTAGTTCCATAGGATTGGTTGATCAGAGTCATACCCCAGTTCTGAGTATTTCCGGTGTAGTCTGTTTAGTATGATCTCAGAACCTTGAGTAATGCTGATGAGTATGTTATTGCCCCATTTCAGTAGGATGTCTCATTCTGAGCTTTTTACTGCCGTTATGCTGCCGGAATTTTCCTAGGAGTTCGAGAGATACTAATTCCTTGTCCTACATTCTACAGTCTATAGTTGATGCTGATTCCGTCCCTGGTTTTCGTTTCTCAGGATGTCATCAAGTTCTATTGTTCGTAGCCGGAACCATGAGGATGGTAGGGATGAGGATCCTCCCGACCAGCCTTCGTTGACAGAGTTCATGCTAGAGATGGAGAGGAACAAGCGTGAGTCTAACCGTTTGTTGGCACGTATCGAGGAGAACACCGCACATCAGTTCAAAGGGTCTGCTACCATTCATGATTTCATTCGCTTGCACCCACCTACCTTTCATCATTCCATCGAGCCACTCGATGCAGATGACTGGCTCCGTAGCATCACTCATAAGCTGCTTTCCGCGAGCATAGCTGAAGATGACAAGGTCACTTATGCCACATACCACCTGGAAGGTCCTGCTAGTCTTTGGTGGCAGAACTATGAGACTTTGCTTCCAGCTGGCCAGATTCCTACCTGGAAGGATTTCACTGAGGCTTTTCGTGAGCATCACATTCCCCAGGCCCTCCTTGATCGCAAGAGAGAAGAGTTCGATAGTCTCACCCAGAATAAGATGGCTGTTGATGCTTACAGCCGAGAGTTTGAGAACCTCGCCCGCTATGCCACAGAAGAAGTGTCCACGGACGCTAAGAAGCAGGCTAGGTTCCGAAAGGGTCTCAACCCCAAGTTGCGTCGTGATCTCCACCTGCATCATTGTGATAAATTCCAAGCTCTTGTGAACAAAGCCATTAATGCAGAGACAGCTCAGCTCACTTACGAGGAGTCTCGTAAGCACAACCGTGATTTGGGATCCTCCTCTGGCTCTAGTTCCCAGAAGCGTCGGATTTGGGTTCCAAACTCCGCTCTTCCTTCCGGTTATACACCGAGGTCATCTCATGTGGTGCCTCCCCCAGCTCAGTCGTATGTTCCACCCAGGCCTACTGGTAGACCGTTTGTCAGTGCGGGTCCACGTTTAACCTCGGGAACTTGCTTCACATGCGGGAAGCCAGGACACTATGCACATGATTGCTCTCAGACTAGTTATGCTCCACCCCAGCCCGAGAAGACTGTTGGCTGTATTAAGCCATCACGCAAGATGATCAGTGTTAAGTCAGCCCCCACTGAACGTGGACGTGTGCATCACGTCTCAGCTAAAGACGCTCATGATGATCCAGATGTCGTTCTTGGTACACTCCTTGTCAATTGTCACCCAGCATCAGTTCTATTCGATACTGGAGCATCTCACTCCTTCATTTCTGAAGGCTATGCTCGTTTGCACGACATGTCATTTTGTGATATGCCAACTCCGCTTGAAATCCAAACTCCAGGGTCTAGATGGCAGACCACCAGAATCAGCCATGGTAATGAAATCCTTGTTGATAGACTTGTATTCCTTGCATCACTTGTAGCCCTCAAGTCCTCAGATATTAACATCATCTTGGGTATGGATTGGATGACAGCTCATCATGCCAAGATCGATTGTTACACAAGATCTGTTCAGCTTACACACCCATCTGGCAAGATAGTCACTGTCCCCACTAGAGTTGCAAAGCATCAGCTCTATTCTCTTAATGCCAGCCCTCTTCCAGACCTTGAAGATATCCCGGTAGTCCGTGACTTTCCAGATGTCTTTCCAGAGGAACTGCCAGGTGTTCCACCTGACAGAGATGTAGAGTTCGTCATAGATCTTATCCCAGGAACAGCTCCAATCTCCCGGAGACCTTACAAGATGGCACCCCTAGAACTAGCCGAGCTTAAGAAACAACTCGATGAGTCCTTGCAAAAGGGTTTCATCCGTCCTAGTTCTTCTCCTTGGGCTTGCCCCGTCCTCTTTGTCAAGAAGAAAGATGGTACGGACCGGATGGTTGTAGATTATCGTCACGTTAATTTGGTCACGATAAAGAACAAGTATCCGCTCCCCAGGATCAACGACCTGTATGATCAGCTCGCTGGATCCTCAGTCTTCTCCAAGATGGATTTAAGGTTAGGATACCACCAAATCAAAATCAGAAATGGGGACATTCCCAAGACAGCTTTTGTCACTCGTTATGGTCAGTACGAGTACACCGTCATGTCCTTTGGCCTAACCAACGCCCCAGCCACATTCTCCCGCTTGATGAATTCGATCTTCATGGAGTACTTAGTTCGTCGTGGTTTACCTCGATGACATTCTTATTTACTCGAAGAACGAGGAAGAGCATGCCGAACATCTTAGACTTGTGCTAGAAAAACTCAGAGAGCACCGCCTTTATGCCAAGTTCTCCAAGTGTGAATTTTGGTTGCCATAAGTGACCTACTTAGGCCACGTAATCTCTGGTAAGGGCATTGCTGTCAACCCCGAGAGAGTTCAGGCTGTTCTCGATTGGACTCCACCTGAGACCGTTAAACAAGTTAGGAGTTTCCTTGGGCTAGCCAGTTATTGTCGCCGCTTTGTTGAAAACTTCTCCAAAGTAGCCAAACCCCTCACGGAACTTCTCAAGAAAGATAAAAGGTTCGAGTGGTCCCCACAGTGTGAGTACAGTTTTCAGGAACTGAAAAGGCGCCTGACTTCTGCTCCCATACTTGTGCCACCGGATTTCACTAAAGACTTTATTATCTACTGCGACGCCTCACGACAGGGACTAGGTTGCATTCTTATGCAGGATCGTCATGTGATTGCCTATGCATCTCGACAGTTGCATCCACATGAGGAGAATTATCCTACACATGATCTAGAGCTTGCAGCCGTAGTCTATGCACTCAAGACCTGGCGACATTACCTTCTTGGTAAACATTGCGAGATCTACACCGATCACCAGAGTCTCAAGTATATCTTCACCCAACCAGACCTAAACCTTAGGCAAAGACGTTGGCTGGAGTTGATCACAGATTATGATCTAGGAATTACCTACACCCCAGGCAAAGCCAATGTCATGGCTGATGCGCTAAGCCGTAAATCCTATTGCAACAATCTCATGTTGCAGCAAGGCCAACCACTTCTCCATGAGGAACTCTGTAAGCTTAATCTTCACATAGCTTCTCGCGGATTTCTCTCTACCTTGGTGGCGAAACCTGATCTTGAGGATCGGATTATCGCTGCTCAAAAGCAAGACACAGGAATTTCTCGGATCAAGAGAAACATTAAGAAGGGAGTTGGTGGATGTTTCTCTATGGATGATCGTGGTGTTGTTTTCTTTGAGAATCGCTTGGTGGTTCCCAAGAATCAACATCTGCGACAATTGATTCTTAAGGAGGCGCATGAATCTCCTCTCACGATTCATCCCGGTAGTACTAAGATGTATCAGGACCTACGCCAGAGGTTCTGGTGG
Organism: Triticum dicoccoides; assembly: GCF_002162155.2. NCBI lineage: Eukaryota > Viridiplantae > Streptophyta > Magnoliopsida > Poales > Poaceae > Triticum > Triticum dicoccoides. The sequence goes on along the minus strand of NC_041388.1, from coordinate 453,412,958 downwards.
ACTAGGATGAAGAGAGAAATCGCCGACTTCGTTGCTAATTGTGACGTATGTCGTCGTGTTAAGGCAGAGCATCAAAGGCCTGCTGGCACCCTTCAGCCTTTAGCTATTCCTGAATGGAAATGGGATAAAGTTGGTATGGACTTTATCACCGGCTTTCCCAGGACCAAGAGAGGGAATAACGCTATCTTCGTAGTCGTTGATCGTCTTTCCAAAGTGGCTCACTTCCTTCCTGTTCGAGAAAATATCACTGCTAGTCAGCTTGCTGACTTATATATTTCTCGAATAGTGTCACTGCATGGTGTTCCACTAGAGATCAATTCAGACCGTGGCAGTCTTTTCACTTCTCATTTCTGGGAGAGTTTCCAAACTTCCATGGGAACCCATCTTTCCTTCAGTACCGCTTTCCACCCTCAGTCGAGTGGTCAGGTGGAACGGGTCAATCAAATTCTCAAAGACATGCTCAGAGCTTGCGTTATCTCATTCGGTATGGATTGGGAGAAATGTCTTCCTTTTGCCGAGTTTGCTTATAACAATAGCTATCAATCCAGCCTCAAGAAAGCTCCTTTTGAGGTTCTCTATGGACGAAGATGTCGAACACCTTTGAACTGGTCAGAAACCGGTGAAAGACAATTCTTTGGACCGGATATGATCCAGGAGGCAGAAGAGCAAGTTCGCATCATTCGTGAGAATTTGAAAACAGCCCAGTCTCGTCAGAAGAGCCAGTACGATCGTCATCATAAGGATATGACTTATGAGATTGGCGACCAAGCTTACCTTCGGGTTACTCCTTTGAAGGGTACCCATCGTTTCGGTATCAAGGGCAAGTTGGCTCCTCGTTACATTGGTCCTTTTCGTATTCTCGCTAAACGAGGAGAGGTTGCCTACCAGTTGGAACTACCCCCACATCTTTCTCGAGTTCATGATGTCTTCCACGTCTCTCAACTCAGGCGTTGCTTCTCGGATCCCATCCGCGGAGTGGACCACGAAACGCTTGATCTCCAAGATAACCTCACATACCGAGAGTACCCGGTTCGCATTCTTGATCAAGCAGAGCGTGTCACTCGACGTCAGAACATCAAGTTTCTCAAAGTTCAGTGGTCTCATCATTCCGAGAGAGAAGCTACTTGGGAGCGAGAAGATCGTCTTCGATTGGAGTACCCCACTTTTTTTCCGTCGACCCCTGAATCTCGAGACGAGATTCTTTCAAGTGGGGGCGAGTTGTCACATCCCTAGTCTGGTATGACCTAGACTAGCTAGCCATTTGTGCATCATATTTAAATTTCATTTAAATTTGAAATGAGGATTGGTGGAACCCTCAGAATCATTTTTTTAAAATGACCCAAATAAAAATTTCTCCAAAAGGGTCCAAGAAAATGCTCATGATGCCCTCTAAAAATATTGGACAGAGATAAAAATCAAAACAATATTTTTAGGAGCTCATGGATATTTATTTTGGCCATTTGGATTAACTCGATAAATATTTGCATTGGAAATATATTTCTATATATATGAAATATGGTCCAAAAATTATGCCATTTATAAAGGAGCTCTGGAATAATATATCTAGCTCCTGCAAAAATTGGCATAAGGTAATAAATTGATTTAGTATTTTATTAAATCAAAACAATGTCAGAAAAATTAGAAAACAAAAATAAAAAGAAGGAGGGGCTTACCTGGGGCTCCCCCCCTGTCGGCCCAGCCGCAGTAGGCCGGCCCAGCCAGCAGGCGGCCCAGCCCACCTGGACCCCCCTCCTCTGTCGTCTTCCTCCCCGACAGGGGGACGGCGCGTGCCCGACGCGCGCGCACCGCCGCGCCGCGCCACCTCCTCCCTCCCTGCCTGCCTGTCCTCCCCTCGTCGCTCTGGATGGACCGGACGACGCCACGCGACGCCCCGCATCTCTCTCCCACTCTCTCATTCCTCCCCCTCCCCTGGTTCTCTCTCTCCCTCGCACACCCGAGCGCCATCGCCGCCGCCGCTCGCCGTTGTCGTGGCCACCGGCCTCCCCTCGCCTCCCTGACACGCTTCCCAGCTCCGCCACGACCCCCTCTACCTCCTCGTCAAGCCACGCACCTCCGGACGCGCTCCATCGCCGACGCCGTTGTCTTCTTCACCACCGACGCCGGAGATCGACCTCGCCGCCATCACCGTCGATTCGCCGGACGCAGGACGTCCCCGAGCACACCGGCCTGCTCTGCGAGTCCGCCGTGAGCCCCTCTTCCTTTCCCCTCACCTCTCTCTCTCGCGCGTGCCCTGTAGCCGCTGCCCCGCGAGCGCCCGAAGCCGCAGTCCGCCATGGCCGGCGAGCTCCGTGCCCCCGAGCACCTCCGCCTCGCGTAGTAGCTCGATGTGCTCCTGCTGCCTCGTAGCTACCGCCTGTGCCCTCCGTTCGCTCAAACGCGAGCTGCAGCCCCACGCCCGCGCTATCCCGAACTCCGGTCGCCGCCCAAGTGGTCGCCGCCGGCGATATAGACCGTCTCCGGTGAAACAGAGGGCGCCACAGGATGCGCGCGAGCCTGGGCTTCGCGTAGGTGCTCTCCGCCGCGCGATTGGTCGCCGGAGCGACGATTCCGCAGCCCTCCGTCGCGTTCAGGCCTCGCCGGCGACTAACCGCCGGCGGGTTTGACTTGTTTGACCTGGGATTTGACCCCCCAGGGTCGCTGCCTAGTGGGGCCAGGCCCTGCTAATTTTAGTTAAAAAATAACTAAACCTAATTAGCCACTAACACTGACCAGTGGGCCCGACATCCCCTAATCTGTTAATTAAGTTAATCTAACCCTGTTTAACCCCCTGTCACTGACGTGTGGACCCCACACGTCAGGTTTGACCCCAGCCAGCCGCAGTTGACCGCTGACGTCGTGCTGACGTCATGCTGACGCAATTATATATTTTCTGGAATTAAAATAATTCAGAAAATCCAGAAAATGATTTAAACTTCAAAAATTCATAACAATTCAACCGTAGCTCAGATTAAAATAATTTATATATGAAAAATTATCAGAAAAATGCAATCTTTCCATATGTACTAGTTACATGCATGACAAACCAACTTATACATGCTGAATATGAGAAAACACATTATGGCACATTAAGAGACGTAATTTTGGAGTTGCATTTGAACCTTTTGTTCAAATGGACTTCATTCAAATTGAATACTAGTTGCATTAGCTCAAACAGCATCACATCTACATGCCATGTTCATGCATCATATTGTTGCATATGATTGTGTATTGATTGCCGGCACCGTTCCTTCTCGATAGGTCCTGCTCCGGAGACGTTCCAGAGTACCTGTCTGTGAAGCAGTGCCTCCCTTGTTGATTACCAGGCAAGCAAACCCCCTTGTTCATTTCGATAAAACCCTACTCTCTCGCTCCTACTCTCAGTTATTGCATTAGGACAACAACGGTTCATCTGCTACTTTGTGCTGCGGTAGTTGAACCCATTCCTCTGCATGACCTGTCATTGCCACAGTAAATAGTTGAAACCCACTAGCATGTGTAGGAGTTGATTGAAGCCATTGATGTGTTCCTACCATGCTATGCCTGCTATTGCTTAGAGTTGTGTCAGGTCCGATTCATTGGGAATGAATTGGAGTGTTACGATATGTTCTGATGCTGAGAGTTAAGAGTGTGAACACGTTTTGGTAAAGGTAGCGGTGACAGGCCATGTAGGAGTACATGGTGGGTTGTCTCACTGGAACCGTCCTTAAGCACCGAGTTCTATGTATGTTGTCCAATGACTCGATACTACCACACATTGGGCTCCGGGCGCTCCAAGCCCTCTCGACTTATTAACCGACTTGATCTCTGTCCAGGAATCGCAACTAGTTTCTGGTGTTTGTAGGTAGTGCTATTTTTCTACCAAGTGGCACCCGGCAGGGTGGGCTTGGGACAGACTAGGCACACGTGGCCTGGTGTACCGAGTGGCACCCGGATGGTGGGCTCGGGAACCCTGTACACATCGTTTGGGGCCGTAAGCGACACCCCGGCCGGATCTCCTTGCGGATGGAACCCTAATAGGCGATAAACCTGGATTAGAGTCTTGTGTGGTTAGTCAGGTCGTGGCCGACACCCTCGCCAGGCTTCCGCTTGAAGGTTGCCGAGATACATGACGTGTACATGGCGGTAAGTGGCGAGAGCGTGTGTGAAGAAGTACACCCCTGCAGGGTTAACATGATCTATTCGAATAGCCGGGTCCGCGGTTATGGACTCCTTGGATGCTTACATGGTACATAGACAACTTGAAGTGGATACTCTAAAATGCTCAAGACAAGTGTGAGTGCTATGGATGGCCTTCTCGTAGGGAGACGGGGATGAACCCATAGTAGTGTATTGTATGGTCATTAGTGGACTCGTGTACGTTGTTTCACCTCAAGAGTTTCTGGTAGTCGTAAAACAGGATAGCCACAGAGTCAAAGCTGGCTTGCTGCAACTAAACCCCACGTTACCCTCTTGATACAAATGCATGTATGATAGGATCTGATGTAAGTCTTGCTGAGTACCTTTGTACTCATGTTGCTTTATTTATGCTTTTGCAGCGGAGACTTCGGTCTTACTAGTGATCTCGTGGACTTCGACTAGTAGCTAGTACCTCAGCTACGATCTTGATCGGATGTTGTAGATAGTCAGGCTCTTCAGCCTTTTTCATTTGTAGATGTCTGTACCCAGACATGTAATGCTTCCGCTTGTTGCTTGTATGCTCTGTATGATGGGTCTTGTGACCCCTGTTTGCAATAAATGCTATGATGGCTCTTCTGAGCCTTTATCTATATGATTGTTGAGTTATGCTGTGATGCCATGTTGTACAGCACATACTTGCATGTTATGCGTACGTGTAATGTGTATTGCTATGTGTGGGATCTGACTATCTAGTTGTTTATCCTTAGTAGCTTCTCTTACCGGGAAATGTCTCCTAGTGCTTCCACTGAGCCCTGGTAGCTTGCTACTGCTCCGGAACACTTAGGCAGGCCGGCATGTGTCCTTCTTCGATCATGTGTCTGTCCCTTTGGGGAAATGTCACGCGATGAATACCGGAGTCCTGCTAGCCCGCTACAGCCCGGTTCGCCGGAGTCCTGTTAGCCCAGTGCTACAGCCTGGATTCACTCGCTGATGACCGACACGTTCGATGCTGGGTCATGGATGCCTGTCCCTGTAAGTTAGTGCCACTTTGGGTTTACGACTAGCCATGTCAGCCCGGGCTCTTTATCATATGGATGCTAGCGACAGCATCATATACGTGTGCCAAAAGGCGCAAACGGTCCCGGGCAAAGGTAAGGCGACACCCGTGGGGATACCGTGCGTGAGGCCGCAAAGTGATATGAGGCGTTACATGCTAGATCGATGTGGCCTTGAGTCGGGGTCCTGACAGTATTCAATTCCCTTTGTCTAACGGTATTGTACTTGCCCGAAATTCGATCGTTGGTATACCAATACCTTGTTCAATCTCGTTACCGGCAAGTCTCTTTACTCGTTCCGTAACACATCATCCTGTGATCAACCCCTTGGTCACATTGTGCACATTATGATGATGTCCTACCGAGTGGGCCTAGAGATACCTCTCCGCTTACATGGAGTGACAAATCCCAGTCTCGATTCGTGCCAACCCAATAGACACTTTCGGAGATACCTATAGTGCACCTTTATAGCCACCCAGTTACGTTGTGACATTTGGTACACCCAAAGCATTCCTACGGTATCCGGGAATTGCACAATCTCATGGTCTAAGGAAAAGATACTTGACATTAGAAAAGCTTTAGCATACGAACTACACGATCTTTGTGCTAGGCTTAGGATTGGGTCTTGTCCATCACATCATTCTCCTAATGATGTGATCCCGTTATCAACGACATCCAATGTCCATGGTCAGGAAACCGTAACCATCTATTGATCAACGAGCTAGTCAACTAGAGGCTTACTAGGGACATGATGTTGTCTATGTATCCACACATGTATCTAAGTTTCCTATCAATACAATTATAGCATGGATAATAAACGATTATCATGAACAAGGAAATATAATAATAACTTATTTATTATTGCCTCTAGGTCATATTTCCAACAGCTCAATGTTCTCTCCGTTGAGACTTTCGAGGTGCTCGAGGTGCCATACGACCAGCTCCTCCCCATCAAGCCCTTCTTAGGGGTGACCGATGGCTCCACCGTCCCCATAGGGCAGATTCACCTCCCAGTCAGCTTCGGCAAGCATGACAACTACCACACCGAGCTCATCGACTTCGACGTCGCCCACATTCGCCTCCCATACAATGCCATCCTCGGGTATCCAGCCCTCGCCAAGTTTATGGCGGCAACTCACCACGTCTACAATGTCCTCATGATGCCAGGAAGTGGTGGTGTCATTACAGTCACTTGCGACAAAAAGGATGTGGTGTGCTCCCTCGAGCACGCCTACCAAGCTGCGGTGGTCGAGAACTGAGATAGCGAGGGTGCCACCCTGCCTCTTGAGGCCATCCCCAAGAAGAAGAAGCAACTCCTCTCCAAGGGCTGTCGGGAGGCTGGGGCGCCCGACAATCGTGCCTTAGGCCCCGCGCCCACTGCTGGGGCGCCCTTCCCTCTCACATAGGAAGGCGCGCCCAGCGTCCCTCTCAGGACGGGCTCGGGGGATCTCGTCTGGACGGCCTCTGACTTGACCAACATCACGAGGTAGGCGTTCGGGCACCACATGGGGGTGTGCCTTATGCACGCCTCTATGAGCAAGGCGCAAGGCGCGAAGCACTAGTCGCTCAAGAGTTCGTCACCAAGGCGATCGAGGAGCTTCAGGAGGAACGAGCCATGTGTGGCGAGCATCATCCCGTATCATCCAGTGCAGCTACCGCCCGTGACATGGGTGGTGAGCTACTCGTCTACGTCAATGTCCCGGGCCTCAACAGGGATGCCTCTAAGGAGCTCTTTTGGCCATCCTGCATTGGACGAAGTGGGGGATGTCCCCGCAGCTACGTCTATATGTCGTTCGGCCTACTGAACGCGGATGCCTTGCACCATCGCTACATGCAGGGCGTCCTGGCGGCTTATGAGGACAGGCGTCAGGCGGTCTTGACGGAGGAGGTGTCGAAACCTTGCGAGCCTCCCAGGCCTCAGGAGTCGGCTGGCCCGTGAGGAGCAATCTCTGCGGCACACATCTTCAGCTACGTCAATGATTCTACAACAATGGTGCCAGGTGACTTTTTGGTTTGTTCAGTTGAGGGCTCCCCATGTCGGTGTCAAAACCGGCAGATCTCGGGTAGGGGGGCCCAAGCTGTGCGTCAAAGGATCAGTGGTAACAAGGGACAATAGGACACAATGTTTACTCAGGTCCGGGCCCTCTTAAAGGAGGTAATACCCTATGTCCTGCTTGATTGTAATCGATGAGTATAGGGGTTACAAGAGTTGATCTACCTCGAGATTGTAATGGCTAAACCCTAGCTGCCTACTATCCTATGAATATCGTGAAGAATCGAGACGAGTTCAAATAGAAACCAATCACACTGACATTTCTGGACAAAGCAAAGACATTTGGTCGTACACCTAGGGAGCAACAGAATTCAAAACTAAGGAGTACTATGCCTTTTATTTCAGAGACATGCAACCACATGTGGCATTCAAATGGTTGTGGAAAACATCCAGCACACCCAAACACAAAGTTTTTTGATGGTTCCTTCTCTCGGGAAGGCTGAACACTAGAAACATGTTGAGACGAAGGAATTGCAACATTGGTGGCAACTTCGACTGCTTGTTGTGTGGGCTGCATATTGAGGAAATAGTGGAGCGTCTATTCTTTCACTGCACCTTCAGTACCGTTTGCTGGGACACTCTTGGGATATGCTGGGCCTAGCAAGGTGATAGGCTTCACCTCATCCATCTGGCCAAAGAAAATCTTCATATGCCCATGTTCATGGATATATTTCTTGTGGCAGCTTGGAGCCTGTGGAAAGAAAGGAATAACAACTACTTTCGAGGCATCCAATCCACAGTGCTATCTTCGAAGAGAAGATTCAAGGCAGACCTTAACAACCTGAGATATAGGGCTCCTGAACATAAGGGGCAGCTCATGTCCACCTTTGTAAATTCAATCTCTTAATTTTTAGTCTTCTAGAGCTCTCACCACTCCCACTCCCCCTCCATCAACATGTAAATTGTAACTCTAGATATATATACTTAATATACATGCAGTAGGAGCCTTTCCTACTGTTTAACCCCTCAAAAAACTAAACCCTCCGGTTTATATAGACACCGAAGGGGCCTAGGGTTGTATAGAGTCGGTTTACAAGGGAAGGAAGTAGTATATCCGGACACCAATCTTGCCGCCCACGCACACAGGAGTCCTACCCGGACATGGGGGATGGTCTTCTGCTTTATCTTCATGGCCCATCAGTCGGGCCCATATAGAATAGAACGGACACCCGAGGAGCCCCTAATCCAGGACTCCCTTAGTAGCCCCTGAACCAGTCTTCAATGACGATGTGTTCGGCATGCGGATTGTATTTGGCATTGCAAGGCGGGTTCCTTCTCTTGAATATCGTATGTCAGCTCCCCTTACAAAGGAACTATGTCCGGCTGTGCATAATTAATACAACCCTTAGCCACATAGGCGAGATGTCAAAACAAGGACAATGTCTTTTACTGACAACTTTTTTCAGTGAAGCGTCACACTTGACCTTTCAGTATTTCGAACCATTTTCACACCTCCTATTTCGTGTTTCGAGGTCGAGCCTCCATTGGCATGTCTTGTCAAAACAGAGATCATGCTCGCTTATTACAGGATTCTCATCAATGGGATTTGGGTAACCCAATCGCGCCTTATGCACGATCTCATTGGGAACAGGCGAGGTTTAAGGCTTAAGAGAGGGACGGTTGGCATTTCCTCCGTCTATAAGAGGACAAAGATCCCTCCTTTCTTCCCCACGCCTTCCTCTAGCCTTTGTCTTCCAATCCCCAAGCTCTAGCACCAAAAAAAGCTCTGATCTTTCCACTGCCACAACCCTCCCCAGCCATGGCCGGGTCCATCTCCAAGGGCAAGTGGGAGGCCTCCTCCGTCACTGAAAAGGACATCAAGGATCTCTGGAAGCGTGGGCTATCTGTCCATAGATATTGCGCACAGGCTCCCCGACAAGGACCAGGTTGTCCCCACTCCAGGGACCGGCTAGAGGGTCATGTTCATCCCCCATTCCTTCAGAGGACTAGGGTTTCCCCTCCACCCTTTCGTCCGAGGCCTTATGTTCTACTACGAGCTAGATTTCATGATCTAGCCCCGAATTCCTGCCTCCACATATCGGCGTTTATCATCGTGTGTGAGGCTCTACTATGCATCCCACCACACTTCGGCTTATGGCTCAAGGTTTTCAATCTGAAGCCGAAGGTGGTCGACGGACAGCACACGGATTGCGGCGGGGCCATGGTAAGCAAGCTGCCCAACACGACATAGCCCAAAGGGGCATGCATCGAGACTTTCAAGGTGTGGCAGCAGGAGTGGTTCTACATCATCGAAACCCGCCGCACCAACAGAGTGGCCATACCTGACTTCAGATCTGGACCGCCTACGAGACTCACCTCATGGACTGCCAAGGGCCTTGATTGGGGGTCCCAAACGGAGGTGAAGTGCTATAGAAACACATCACCAACATGCTGGGTACGAACATCGGCCTCACGAACGTTGTTCAAGTGATGCTCTTATGCTGCGTCCTTCCCTACCAACATCGGGCCTCCCCCACGTGGGAGTTCAATCCCGAGGGGCCACGAACCCTGAGGCGCTTCTTCGGCACCACACACGAAGAAATATGGAAGCTGCTCTTCATGGCCCAGAAGAGCTGGCCAATGAAGATCGAGGATATCGGACTTGACATCGAGAATCCGGCCTCAATGGTAAGCATTAGTTTTTCCAAAGACGCATTCGGTCGATGTTTTAATTAATAGATATTTTATTATCTGCCTTCCACACAGGGCTGGATAGCAAAGGTGGAGCAGATCAACTGTCCGACACCACTGCCGGAGAACCCAGCCACACCCCAGCTAACAGAGATGCTGGTCCCAGCGCCTTATCAGGCATCAAAGAAGAAGGCCAAGAAGAAGGGTAAGGAAGCCAAGTGCGGCCCCTGCCACAGAGGTCCTTCGGACACTATGTCCGGAGAGACCGAAGTCCTCTCCTCCCACTAGGGAGACGAGGAAGAAGAGGAGGAGGAGGAGGTCGAAAGCGACTCCCACCACAAACGGAGGAGGAAGAAGAGGACTGCCTCCAAAGACCCGGAGGGGGAGGTGCCAAAAAGAGGGAAGCTAGCCCTCTCAGACTGTTCGGACTCAGAGTCCGAGCACGTCCCCAAGAGACCTCCTAGGGTGAAGCCCCTATCCAAATCGTAAGTGTTAATAATCTTATTGTTTGTCTTCAGTTTTCCTGCCTCTGTTATGTGAGTTGTACTATTATTTGCCTATCATCCCTCATGAGATTCCGCACACTCCCTTATCAGAGGGGAACTCCCTGCCGCCCGAGAAGGAGGAGAGCGACAGGTCGCCGTGAGCCCCCTGGCCTACTGCCATGGAGGACACCGAACTGTCGTCCCGAAGGACTTCTGCTGGCCAAGGAGGGGCGGACGAGGCTGTCGAGAAGGCGCTTGAGGTTAATACCTCAGTCGCAGAAGACCTGGGGGAGGCGACCCCCATGACAACCAACGGTGGGGAGCCCCATCAATCCGGCCCCCCACCGAACACCGTTCCGGAGACCAACGCAACTCCGGGATTGGATACGCAGCCCCCTTCGAGAGAGGGGGAGGACCAGTAGCTCCATCAGCAGCCTCTGTTAATCCAAAGGCGGCTCATGCTTTGGAGGAAGCACTGAAAAGTGCTTCCATCATGGAGGAGCATCGCACCCATTACCCTAATGGGTGCGGTTATGGGAAAGGTTCAGTCTGCAAAAAGCAGACTAAACGAAGCCTTATGCAGCCTACTAGCAGGCTTTGAGGTATGCAACGTAATGCTCTAAAAACTTTTTCATATGAAAGGATAAACCTATGTATAGACAGTATCCCCTGAGGCTCTGTACGGATTAGAAAAAACCGGACAAAGGATCCATATGATAATCACGATAATAATATATTGTGCTACTTTTGTAACTGGCGGCTACCGCCCATGTCGCAGAGGTTTCTGAACTCAATCAAAAGCTTTGAGTGGACGATGAGGAGCTCGACCACTTTAATAAGCGGTTCAAGGAAACGCAAGGTATGCAGAAATTTTGAAGAAGGAATTTATTTTTCATATCAGAAGTGATATGTATATTGAGTAGTTTAACTCATGGAATTTTGTGATTATGAGCATAGTTGGGCAGCCGAGGTCGAGTACCTCAAAGGCGTGCTTTCCCAAGCCAATAAGGAGGCAGAGGCAAATAAGGCAGCTGCTGACAAAGCGGCTGCAGAGCTGGAGGCAAAGCAGACTGCCCGCCGCCAACATGAAGCTCGGGTGGCCGAAGTCGAGCAGGAGCTGAAGGACGCCATCCGCAAATGCAAGACCAGTCATCCGAACTTGCCAAGGCTCTCCATGATGCCAAAGAGGCACGGATCGAGTCCCGGAGTGCTCATGAGGATATCTAGCAAGCAAGACAGATAGCGGCTGGTAAGGCCTTTCTTTTGCAGAGTAGCTTAGGAGGTAAGAGGTATATCTCGCTTACCCGAGTTTGGAGTTCTCCAGGCGCACTTGCGGATCTTCCAAGGAGCGTTGCCGATGCCGCATAGTTTTTCCAAGCCCAAGAGGGGAATTCGACTGAGAAGCTGTTCTGGTCGCAATATCTCATGCCGGAGCATACGACGCCTCTAAACGACCAGCTGAAGCAGCTGACGGAGCTACATAGGGTAGCCGGCTTGGCCATGAAGCATCTAGTACTCCAACTTTGGCCAGCTGAGCCCATTACCAGCAGCTACTTCAGCTTAGTGAAGCAGCTTGTCGACGCGCGACCGCGGATTGATGCTATAAAGCGTTCGGCCTACATAGAGGGTGCCCGAATGGCCTTTGCCCGTGTCAAGATGCAATGGGCGAAGATGAAGGCCACCGAAGTAGCGACCGCAGGTCTGCCCGAAGGCAAGAATCATTGGAAGCGGGAGAGGTACTTCATGAGGTCCTCGAAGGAGCTCGAGTAGTAGTGGTTCAATGTTCAAAGGACGTCATGTTCGATTGACTGTGTTTGGGTTGTACAAACCATGTTATGAACTTGTGATGTGAGATATCTTATGCTTGCGCCTTTTGTTTCCATTAAGTTATCCTCCTGTGTGGCTGTTTATTGTTTATATTTCTGACAGTTGCCAGTCGTCGGCTTCTGCCCCATGTAAATGCTGCAGGGGTGTTCTACATAATGTGTGACCGCACATTATCAAATGTCTTAGTCCATAGAGGAGGCATCTGTGGGGTGAACCAGGCAATCGGACTATGCGGCTTTATTACCTTCACTTAGCCATAGGAGTCTAAGGGTGGGGCTAAGTACTAGCCCCTGTTGCGTTTGCGGCTATCTGGATTACGGTGCCTTTGCAACACGGCTGGTCGAATACTAGCCCCTCGTATGACACGGTGAGAATCACTAACGATTTGTAGTGTAACACTAGGTCACCGGATCGCTGATCGGCTCTCTCTTATCATGACGGTTAGTTCTCAACTTTCTCTACTGAGGTACTTAACCGGACAAACCATAAATACAATCGCAGTAGTTCTCCCTTTACTACCTTAGCCGAACGGGTGGAACGTAAGGTGGTAAGCACAAGAGCCGGGCAACCCAACTATGGACCAAAGACATGATTCGGAGCCGATGCATATAATGCAATATCCGGGACACCGAAGAGCTCCCTATGGGTGTTCGGACTATAGAATGTGTTGGACAGATTACAGCCCCCGGCGTTAAGGCTGGACTAAAGTATGCATGGCAGTCTGAAGTAGGGAGGGAATACAGATGATAATGTAACACAAGTACCGAAAAAGCAGTGATCGGTTGCTTCCTTTATACCCTGATTAATACATCGAGACGTGTTTCAACGGATAATGCCATGAATATCGTGGTCATGTTACATGCCAAAACTTTACATAAGGGAAAGGTTTACACAGGGCCTAAAAGTAGTGGTTTGAAGATCCCAGTGGTGCCCTGCCGCACGTTTGCGCCGTTTCTCCTTTGTAGGGGATTCTTTGAGAGGAGGATTAGATAGTTGTCTGCAAAAAAGAGAAAGAGGGTCCTAGAAGGGACCCCGCATGCAACCGTAGAGTCAATAGGTTTTTTTAATGAACCTGCAGTGAGAAAAAATATTTAAGGTCCAAATAGGGTCAAGCCGCACTATGGACTTTTTCTGCAGTGTGCCTCCGTCATTTGCCCAAGGTATTTCAAGTGCATAGTTATGTACACGTGGTATGTATGATGCCACCTTATGGGCAGTCGGTGGGGGCCGCACTGCTATTCGAGCTCCGGATCCATCAAGCTATCGCACTGAGATGCAGATCGGACTCACTTAATAATGTCACCGGTCTTGATGACCGATAAATTGTTCGGCTTGATGAGGCCGCCGGGCACCTCGGCTACTATAGCCGCAGTGTGCTCCTAACTATGGAGGGAGCGGCACATATATTTCCATTTATTGTGATGACGCCTCGCGGTCCAGGCATTTTGAGCTTCAAATAAGCATAGTTTGGGACTGCATTAAAGCGGGCGAAAGCGGTTCGTCCGAGCAATGCATGATAACCACTGCGAAAAGGGACGATGTCGAAGATCAATTCTTGGCTTCGAAAGTTATTTGGAGAGCCGAATACTACTTCCAGTGTTAAGGAGCCCGTGCAGCGGGCCTCTATGTCGGGTATCACTCCTTTAAAGGTAGTGTTACTAGGCTTGATTCTTCACGGGTCGATACCCATTTTATGGACAGTATCTTGATAGATCAAGTTAAGACTATTGTTGCCGTCCATAAGGACTCTAGTAAGATTGTATCCGTCGATGATAGGATCGAGTACCAAGGTAGCTGAACCTCCATGACGAATACTGGTTGGGTGGTCCCTACGATCAAAGGTGATCGAACAAGCCGACCATGGTTTGAATTTTTGGGCAGCGGGCTCTATGGTGTAGACGTCCCTTAGTGCGTGCTTGCACTCCCTCTTGGGGATGTGGGTGACATACATCATGTTCACCGTTTCACCTCGGGGGGAAACTACTTCTGCACCCGAGTGTTCGGCTGATGGGGCTCATCATCGTCCTCACTTGGAGGTCCTTTCCCCTTATGTTCGGTGTTTTAACTTACTGACCTGTTTGAAAACCCAGCCATTTCTATTGGTGTGATTGGCAGGCTTGTCGAGGGTGCCATGAATCTGACTAGGCCTCTCGAGGATTTTGTTCAAGTTGGATGGACCATCTCTTTTGCCCTTGAAAGGTTTCTTTTGCTGACCGGGTTTGGAACCACTTAATCCAGCGTTGATTGTCGTATCTTCTGTTTCGTCGTTAATGTTCCGACGCTTGTTTTTATTGCGGCGTGGTCTACCATTGCTTTCCCTGGCCTCAGAAGTGTCGTGGTCGCTGTAACTATTGCTTCTGCGAGCTAACCAACTATCTTCGCCTGCATAGAAGCGGGTCATGAGTGTTGTAAGGGTTGCCATGGTCTTCGGCTTTTCCTTCCCGAGGTGTCGGGCGAGCCATTCATCATGGACGATGTGTTTGAAGGACACTAAGGCTTCGGCGTTTGGACAGTCCATGATTTGGTTCTTTTTAATTAGGAACCGATTCCAAAGTTTGCGAGCTGACTCTCCGGGCTGCTGGAGCTCTATGGGAGGCTATTCAACCATTGTCGTGCTGGTCCCTTCAAATTCAGGGGAAGGTGTTTAATGGCGTGGAGGTCATCTCCGCGAGCCATGTGAATGTGGAGAAGGAAATCTTCAATCCATACGGCGGGTCCGCCGTTCCATCGTACCGCTCGATGTTCACGGATTTAGCCCCTTCCTGAAATTGGTGTTGCATTACTTCATCGGTAAAGCACATAGGGTGTGTGGCACCTCTATACCGGGCGACATCACGACGGAGTTCGGATGACATCTGTGTTCGGTGCTGACCCTGAACTTGATGGTGCTCATCGTGCCAGGCTTGATGGCCATCATCTCGTGCCAGAGCACGTCCTCTGGATCCATATTTGATCTAGTCTAGTTGGCTTTATTTGCCAGGTCCTGACGTAAGTTGTATGTGTAGTCCGGAGCCGGTGTCTCCTTGCTTCTACGGTGAGGGGGTGCGGGTTGATGTTCGGTGTGATGAGCCGTTTTGTCCCATCCACGTGGTGGTCGGTCTGGTTGATCAGCATAATTGTATTTTGACGGTATTGGCTTGAGGGCTTCATCATCGAATTGTGGCAGCAACCGGCGCTTGGGGCAACTCTTTATTGGTCGCTCGAGGTCGTATTCTTCGGCGGCTAGGACCTTGGTCCATCTGTCATTGAGCGTGTCCTATTCAACTTGAAGCTGTTGTTGTTTCTTTTTCAGGCTCCGCGCGGTGGCAATGAGCTATCGCTTAAAGCGTTCTTGTTCGAGGGGTTCCTCTAGACGATAAAATCTTCGTCGCCGAGGCTGACATCCTCTTCAGAGGCAGGTAAGTAGTTACTATCTTCCGAATCTTCGTAATCAGTGTGTTCGGGGATGTATTGACCCTCCTCCCTCTTTTCCTGTTTGGACGTGGGTTCGACGGGGTAGTCGGGGTCTTTGCCGTTATCTGGAGTGTCATTATCTCCGAGGCCGGTATTGCTATCCTTTGCCTGATGCGATTGTGAGCGGCGCCGCTGACGCTAGCGAATTGGTGGTTCATTGATAGGCTTGTCCTTGCATGGATCCTGAGTGTCGTCGTC
This sequence comes from Triticum dicoccoides, assembly GCF_002162155.2. Taxonomy (NCBI): domain Eukaryota; kingdom Viridiplantae; phylum Streptophyta; class Magnoliopsida; order Poales; family Poaceae; genus Triticum; species Triticum dicoccoides. Next base: position 453,397,140 of record NC_041388.1, on the reverse strand, counting down.
GTCCTTCTTCCCTTCTTCTCAGGCGTGTCCACCATGTATACGTCGTATATAGAAGTGGTCGTCCAACGCCCAGTGATAGGCGGGTTTTGACCTGGTTTGGCGTTGATATCATCGTCCATGTCGTTGATGTCTTCGAAGGCGTAGTCTAGCATGTTGGTTCAATCCTCGACAGTGGCTATTAAGTGGGTGGTGAGTGGGGCGTAAAATTTCCTGCTCTCAGCCCCCAGCCTGAGCTGGGTGTAGTTCAGAGGCGAAACTTCTGTGATGGCGAGAGATTGTATTAAGTCCAGTGCTTTGTTGAAGAGCGAAAGCTGGATAGGAGTCTACGGATCTACGGGGCCAGGCTCGGTGATAGACACTTGATCGAGCCCAATGGATGCAGACCTCGACAGTTCAGAGTTGTTGTCCAGAGGCGAGTCTGGCTCCCCGATGACTGGGAGAGTCCCGTTTGACTCCGGCTTCACCAACGGCGTGGTCGCATCTGGGTCTCCGGTTGGGAGCTCCGTGACAGGAGAGAGTCCGGCGGGGTCAATCCTCCCGTCTTCGACAATACGATCTGCGCTGGATCTAAGGCTGAGGCAGGTATGAGCATTGACCCTAGACGGGATCTGATAGCGGATCCGAAGGACCTTCTTCATAAAGGTGGAGAGCAATGGCCGAAGCCGCGAACCCTTCAAAGATCAGGTCTTCTTGGATATCAACAACCTAGTTCAGGCTTCCAAACCTGATCTGGTGACTGGGGGCGTAGCTGTCAACCTGCTCAAGGTGGCCAGTCGAGTTGGCATGTAGCATGAAGCTGCCGAACACAAAGAGCTGACCAGGGAGAAGGAAATAGTATATCCGGACACCAATCTTGCCGCCCACACACACAGGAGTCCTACCCGGACATGGGGGATGGTCTTCTGCTTTATCTTCACGTCCCATCAGTCCGGCCCATATAGAATAGAACGAACACCCAAGGACCCCCTAATCCAGGACTCCCTCACCCTTGGGTGGCATTATCCTCAAGCTATTAGGGCCCTCCCCTACAGCCTGTATCGCTTTGCGCATCTATCATAACTGGCTTCACCCTTTTATTTGCTTAATATTGCAACTTGCATGTCCGGTGCTTCGCCACCATGAATGTTGTGCGCCCTCACAAACCTGCTCGCGACCGCCTCATGATTAAGGACGGGCACGGCGTCTGTGGTCGGGCCCGTTCACGTCACCTCCTGGGGTCGTTGGTGTTTGGCCTTCTCATGCGATGTCCTTCGGAGATTCACTCGGCACAGGCCACCTCGACATCTCATAGGATTCTTACAAGCGCCCCGCGCAAAAAATTCAGGTGCAACCCGCCTTGAGGTAGGGCCTCGTGAGTCCTGCGCTGGCTCACGAGTGCCCGGATACACCTCCTCCAGTTCTGTTGTGCAAGCCACGTGTACGAATGGGGTTGTATAGACCCCAGAGTCTCCCCCCGAGGGAACTCCCACCCACGCACTAGTGGAAGCCCCATGCTCCACGCTGGCAGACGACACGGTTGAGGAGCGGCTGTGCCCACGCTAAATTGGAAGCACCATGCTCCGCACTGGTGAATAAACAACTAAGGGCACCCTCGTGGTCGCACCAACCTCACGACATCCTCTCGGCCTTTGCCCAGTAACACCTCATAGCTTTCCCCCAGTAGAGAAGCGCGAGGGGGCTGGACATGGGGGCTATGCTCAGGCCATGCCTGGCATACGCCGCCCTACCAGGTGCACAACTGGTCTTCTTGCATTCCCCCTGGGAGAAAGCTGGCGAGGAAAGGTATGGAGGACTCCGGATTGACTCAGATGCTGCTCACATTTCCTTCATGAGGGCCATTCGTACGTCAAGGGGGACCCCTGAGCATTGTGACTCAGGGGACTCATAGTCACATAACCCCTCACCCCTTGGTCTCTTCCTGGTGATCTGGACGCCCCAATGGCGGTCAAGGTATACGCGGGGCTGGGCCCTGCCGACGCAGAATGATGTGGCAAACATGAAAGGAACCAAGAACTAAAAGGAAATTGTGGAGTTCCAACAAGTTATTACAAAACATAATGTTCGACAAGTTCAAACAGAAGTTCTCACACCTCCGCGAGGCACGATGAATGTTGTAGGGTCAAACTAGGAAGAAGCACCGCTGTCACCTTGGTCGTCGCCGCCGCTCGCCTTGGGAAGCTCGTCAAGCCCGTCGTCAGCCTCTGCCGCCGCAGCTGCGGGGTCGGGGACGCAACGGAACTTCCCCAGCAAGGTGTCCACTTGCCCCTTCACGGCTTCAGCGGAAACGATGCGGGACTCAGGAGCCACCAGTTTGATCAGCGTGCCGAGGTTGAAGCTTGGGCCCCAGAGGTGGAGGTGGTTGAAGACGCGTGTTGCAGCCGAGGTGAAGAGCGCGTGACATTCCTCCTCCACCCAGGTGTCCACCCCAGCAGCGACGCCCTCGAGCGCCTCAGCAAGCTCAAGGAGAAGCCCAGCAAGGACATCCTCCGGAGTCACCAGCGGCTCTTTGCACCCTCCCGCATAGATGGTGTGCAGTGCCTCGCAAAACCTGAGCTCGAGGGAGAGGAAGGCCAAAACTTTCAACGGCCGCCGTTTTCTCGGCAGCCGCAAGGGTCTTATCCCTAGTCTCTAGCTGGTTTCTCACCTCAGAAACATGCTGGGTGTGGGACGCCTGGGCTCTGTCCACCTCCTCCTTCAGCTTGCCCAGGCGGTCCCGCTCCACGGCTTGGTCCTTGGTCGCCTGGGCCAGCTTGGCGTCATGATCGGCGAGCATCGCCTCGCGGGCCTTGAGGTCCTCCTCTTCCTGCTGAAGCTATTGGGCGTGAGTGGCCTGCCCCTCCTGAAGGACCTTCAACTCGGCCTTGTCCTTGTCGCAGTGCTCCTTGGTAGACACAGCGCTGGCCGACGCCGTGTCGCGTGCCCCCAAGGCCTCGGTGGCCTCCTTCCTGCTCTCCGCGGTGGCGGTCTCAGCAAGGCCCCAGGCCACCCTAGCAGACGTATTGGCCTGAAGCCACCCTGAGACTAGCCCCATGCGCTCCCTCGCAAGGCACATGTCAGCATCTTGGAGGTCGGCTCGGAGTTGGTCAAGTGCATCCTGGGCTTCATCGAGGGCGCCTGGTCCAATGAGGGGGCCGTGGTCACCAGCGCAAGGGCCTGGGGAGCAGGCGGCGTCGGTGTGGGGGCTGGCGTCGTCGTCAGGGAGACAGTGTTGAGTGCAGCTTGCGGTGCTGGGGGCTCCGAGCCCCTCTCAGGCGTGACGGGGACCGGCGGCTCTGGAACCTGCTAGCCCGCAGTGGCAGACTCCTCCTGAGGTTCTGCCACCACGCCTTTGGGGCCCCGCTCCATCGCGAGGGAGTGCGGGGCGACCTCTTTCGTCTGTGTCAGAGCCGCCACGGCTTTGGCGAGCAGTGGCGCCTCAGGGGTCCCGACTTCCTCCTTCCTCTTCTTCGCCACAATGCCCATCCTGGTCACCACAAGGGGGGTATTGTGGGAACGGCATCAAGGGCGACAAACAAAAACAAGGTAAGGTGCTTACTCATCAGGGGCGATGTACGTCCTCTTCCTAGCCGGGGCAAGGGCGCCTTCGATCTTCCTGGGTGCGGCCTTTGTCGCATCTTGGGGGTGGCGGGGCATGCATCAGCTGGCCTCGCTGCGACGACGATGGACGAGGCAAAGGTGTCGCCTCGAGGAGGGGGTGTCGCCTTGCTCTTCTTCGGGGTCGCTCAGCCTGGCCTCCGCGGGGGCCGGGGGAGTGGCCTCGGACCTCATGACGACCCTGGTGGAGCGCGGGGATTCCACGACTGGGGGCTCGACGGACGAGGCTGCAGAGAAGCTTGCTCTGAGACGGCGGAGAGGTCTCCGCCTCATCGTCCACAGTCGCCTTCGAGTCTTCTTCGCCCTATTCACAGGCGTTGTCGCCAGAAGACACCAACACCAGGGAGTTGAGGAGCTCGGGTGACACGAGCCCAGCTCATTGAAGACGGGCATGGCGGTGACCAGCGCCACCCTGTCGGCACGCTAGTATAGCGGGATGTAGGCCATTGGGAGGTTGCCCGGCTCCCCCTCGAGTAGGGTGTTCATGGCCTTGTCCAACTCCTCGCCCGTCAAGCTCCCCGAGCACAACCGGATGTTGTCCTCTACACCCTTGAACTCCCACATGGGGTGCGTGTGCGCTAGGAACGGGGCCAGGCACTATGTCAGGAACTCCTTGACAAGCATAACCCCCGTCAGTGCCCCAGCATCCATGTCTGCGATCATCTTCCTCAGGACCGGCGCTGCTCGGGGGTCGGAAAGTTTCTCGTTACCCCACCTATCAAGCTTCTCTGGTAGATCGATGGGTAATTCCAGCCGCACATTGAGGCCCTTGGCGTCTATGAAGACCCACCAGCGCATAGATAGAAGAAGTGGCAGGAACGCAACGGAGGGTCTCATGCCCATGAGCGCCTGGCAGTAAGGCGAAGATGGACAGGAGGAGGATGGAGTTGGGCTGAAGATGCAGAGCCTGGACCTGGTAGTGGTCGAGGATGGCAGTGAAGAACTCGGAGAAAGGTGGGACGAGCCCCGCAAAGACGTTGTGGAGGAAGAAGGGATAAACTGTCCGTGCCAAGGTCCTTTGCTCGGCGGAGCCGGGCAGGAGGATGGTCTCGCCCCATTCGTTGTCATTGCCCGCCGTCAGTGGGAGTGCAGTGGCGAGGTGCTTCTCCTCGGTAATGGAGGATGTACCAAGGTCCAACACAGGAGAGGAGGAGAAGCTCACGGTCGGCATGGCAGGTTTTGCCTTCCCAGATGCCATTCGTGGGATCTTGGAGGAAGAGATGTAGAAGGGAGGAGGAGCTCCACCAGATCTGGAGATGCTCTCGGCAGGAAGAAAGGGGATCTAGAGCAGGCGCAGAGAGGGCAATGATGGCTCGGTAGCGGGCGCTGGTCTTTTGTCAGCCCGGGCAGTTGCCGATGCAGCGTGGGGAAGTGGAGACACCCACGTCCTATCAAGCTCATTGCATCAGCCTGGCCCGAAGGTGATTGGGGCCCACAATGCTTTGCCCTTGCCCTTTGGCTTTGCCTCGAAGCCACGGAGCGTGCCTTGGGCCCAGGGGCTACTGTCGGCCTTCTGGGAACCAGGGTACCCGGACTTGCCTGCTTGCAGCCCACGGCGTGTCTCCATCAATGGCCTGGTATAGCCCATCTACAAAGGCTATCAAGACAATACCCTCACGAGGGGCCAAGCCTCACGAGGCACACGGCGCCAAGACCTCCAGAGGGGGCGGCCTCCCCAAGCTGCCTCCTGAGGAATGAAGATTCCTATGCAGGTGCCCAACCTCATGAGGTTGCGGTGACACAAGCCATGACGACCAAGGCCAGGCGGGCGCGAGCGGGCGTAGAGAGGATAGTTTCCTCTTTGGTGCTAAGAAGGCAAGCGCAGGCGCGGGTTCCCAAGGAATCAGGCAAAGGTTTCCATTCTGGTGCAACAAGACAAAGACCACCAGGACGGCAAGATGGATGTAAGCCCCAATCACCACAGCGTCACAACTAGAAGCTTTGCAGGCGAAGACCACCTTTCGTCAGGATAAGATGTACTGCTTGTCCCCTTTCAAATTGCCCATTGTGGAATCCCTTCCCGCCTACGTTTTGGAGGAAGAGGACCAAGGCCACTATAAATATAGGTTAGCCACCTACATAGATCAGGGCCCAACCTCTAGACTCATTCCTTCACCAGAGCAGACCTTGCGAGGTTGTTCATCCCTTGTACTTGTTCATCCTCAGCCCCTCGTGAGGCAAATCCCACCACAAAGCAGGATTAGGGTCTTACACCACAAGGTGGCCCGAACCTGGATAAACTGCCGAGTCCATCTTCTTCCTTGTTCATCGAGCTAGGCCGAGGGGCAACGAGTCGGTTGGCTGGATAGGTTGAGTTCTTTGCACACGTCCCAGAGTTTGAACCTTTCTTGGGTCTGCGGAGCCCTGAATCCGACATATTTTCACTAGAGGCTTCTCTCTTTAAAGAAAGCATACGGTGGGTAAACAAATTACTGTTGAGCAATCTATCTATTATATATAAAAACTAATATACGGTGAAGCAAGATTAAGGGAATTAATATAGAAAATCCCACATTAATCAGAAAATACTAGCCTTTGATCTGGTGGATCTCTTAAAATTAAGATTATCTAGCCATTCAATTTATGTAACATATATAGCACGGTGGGCGTAAGAGAACATACGTGACACACGTACACACAAACATATATAAGTATATTTGTTTAACATATATAAGTATATATTTGTTTAACATATACAAGGATTCCGGTCTATTGCAACAAAATTTATTGCTACAACTATGTTTTGTTGCAATAAAACACAATATTACCACAAATTCTCCGGTTGTGGTAATAGGCCGCACATATTGCCATAACTTAGTTTGGTCATGATAAATACTAACTTCGTTGCAATAGAGGCCTCATATTGCAACAAACTACATCAGCGTTGCAATATGGTAGCGGTATTGCGACAAACAAATTCCGTTGCATGAGTGCAGTCATTTTGTTGTAATAGAGACTAGGTATTTCAACAGAATAACTAGTCGTGGTAATATTCGGAAAGATATTGCAACAACGGCATGGCGTTGCATTAGTTACAAATATTGTTGCAAAAAAGTGGCTAACTGTTGCAACAAACTGCATCGACGTTGCAATATGGAACCGATATTGCGACAAACAAATTCCGTTGCATGAGGCAGCCATTTTGTTGTAAAAGACACTAGGTATTTCAACAGAATAACTTTTTGTGGTAATATTAGAAAAGATATTGCAACATTGGTGTGACATTCCATTAAGTTATGATTTTTGCAACCTTTAAGGAGTAATTAAAATATTTTTTAATTTCACCAATTTTAATTAACCAAAACAGTAGAAAAAGTTTATAAATGGGTAGAACACACTTTCTTGATAGCAATACATATTTAATTTGTGAAATTTGGATTTGAAATCACTACAATAATACCCTCTATAAAGCAACACAAATTCCACAACGTTTTGACTATATGTTACAACATTCAATATAAATACACATATAAGCGTTGCAGCTCATGTGCTGCAGAGTTGCAGCTCATGGCCATACTGTAGTACATAAGTTGCAACAGAACATGTACATTGCCTGGTATATGTTTATTTAGGGTTATTGCCTGGTATATGTTGCAAATTATATTTATTATAAGACTGTAAATATACATAATAAAAAGCAAAAAGTAATTATACATGCCTGTACACATACGGAATTTGGCGCGGAAATATTTGCTATCCGTTCGAGCAAAACCAAATCGCATGAAGTCCGTCTCTTTTATTCTTGGATACATATTTATATCAGATCGATCTAGGTTTTTTTCTTTAGGGCTAGATTTTTTTTTTGGTGATCCTCAGGGTAGATCGATCTAGGTCTCTTCCTCCAACTACGATACAAATCAATAATGGAATCTCATGTTGTTGATTTTTTTGAAAGAGAAATGGAATCTCTTATTTATTTATGTTTTTGAGTTGAAAATGGAATCTCTTCTTGTTGAGCGATGGCGGAGACGGGCCACAGGCAGCCGAGACCATTGACTGGGTGTAAGAAAAAGTCCCAGCCCGGGCCTCACATCTTAGCCCAACCAATACTTCACTACCGATCGAGAAAAGAACGCACCGCAGGCTGACGCAAAACAACGCTGTACGTAGGAATCGAACTCCAAACCCAACCCAACGATCGAGAGCTAGCGTTCCTTACCACTTGAGCTGCTGGGTGATTGCAATCAATAGGCTGCGTGATTGCTTAAGAACTATATGTAGTGACTGATCCAAAAATAAAAAATCGACCATTGAACATTTTTTGATATCGTTGAACATTTTCGTAATATACGAGGAAAATTTCTCAAATGCCCATTGAACCTTTTTGTGATATATGCTGAACAATTTAAAAATACATATTTAACATTTTTGTGATACAACCTGAACAATTTGAAAATACACATTGAACATTTTTCTGATATATGTTGAACAATTTGTAAGTAGACAACGAACATTTTCTTAATATACGGTAAACATTTTATTAAATATATGATAAAAAAATTTGTAATATGCGATGAACTCTTGTATAATACACAAGAAAGGAAGAGAATTAAAAAAAACTGAGGGAATACACTGTTCATCGTATTAATGAAAAAATGCAATATGAAACATTTCCTTAATGTAAAACAGAAAGAGAAAGATAAAACTAGAAGTAGAAAAAAGTAACGTAAAAGAAATAGAAAGGTAAAACCGAAAAGATAATAAATAAAACAAAACAAAAAGCCAACAGAAAAAAACGAACGCAAAAATAAAACAGCGATCAGGCAGCACGCTCTGCCGCAAACTGGGCCGGTCCGCCCGCGTGCGCTTCAGCGAAGCTGCAGCAGTTTGACTGCACGCTGGCGTCAAATATCAAATAGGGTTCGCCATTTTTGAATGGGCCCGAATTAATGTTTGATCGAGGAATCGAACTAGGGAACACACGATCGAGAGTTAAAGTCCTCTACCACTCGAACTACTGAACGTTGATGATTATTTGGCCGTGCAAATATTTAAGAACTAAACGCAGCGACAAATAAATTCTTTTTGAAAGAAGAATCTTTCATTGTGGCAGCAGGCAATCCTCCCCTTCCATCTCCTTTTCCGTGCTTCCCTTGCAACCCTCGCGAACCGCGTTCAAGTCTCGAGGGGGAGCAACCCCGTCGACCGGCGCCCTGTAGAAGGCTTCCTGTGTTTAGTCAATCTACTCAGAATTAATCAATGCCTAAGGAGCCGCCAAAAGGGTTGTCGTCTGATGGCTACATGAATGTGACAAAGTTGGTTTGGCAGTAGCCGCCGCAGCCGCGCCTCCTCGCGGAGGAGGCGACGACGGACGAGGAGTATTAGCGACACATGGCGATCCTCCTTGAGCGGTCGATCATGGACCGTCGTCCGACACCGTATTCACCGCCACACAGCGGAGTCAACGTGGAACCGGCATCACGCCTTGCCACCGCGCCAAGACAAAGCCGGCTTCGCCACCTCTGCGGCGCAATCGCGGATTCCAAATGTGATGCCTCAGGAAGGAGGAGCCAACGTCTCCGCCGCTTAGTTGGTACACTCGCATCGCCTGGTTGGCACCATCGCCATGCATCATCTGGCGCGATAAGATCGTGAAGGAGGAGGTACCCCCGTCAATTGCGAAGGTGTGTGGGTGCCTCCTCCACTGCCTCGATGCCGGTAGCGGATCCCAATAATTGCGGAGCAGCATCATGGCTAGGAGACGATGGCCAGACAAGCGACCCGGTGGGAGCGGCGCAATGCGGCATGCCACTTGGCATTTGCGAAGTCCGATGCCTGGGTCCTGGTAGACCCTAACCTCACTTAGGCTTGCGCTCGTGACCTATCGTTGGCTAGAGGGAATTGCGAGGTATCGGCCATTGACGGCACACAATGCATGCAATGTGTTCAATGGAATGGCTCAATAAGTCAATGTGAGAAGGAAGAAGGTAGGAGAGAGAAATAATGCCACCTGGACAAAGACCGGTCAAAACCAAGCCAAATCGGCAGTGATACTGGGTCTGCCTAGACAAGGGACAGAAGTTGTCCGATTTCAAGAGTTGAGGGTGTAAGTTGTCTGATTTTAGAGTTGAGGTACTAAATCTAGACTTCGCTAAGAGTTGGGAGACGGAAATTATACTTTTCTCTAATTTATATATATTGAACGTACATCTGTTTGAATGAGTTCCATTAAGTTTACATGAATTGTCTCTGAATTTGTTTATATTGCGGGCGGACGTTTGGGGAAGCTCGTATCATTGTGTATCCAAACAAATATTGTGTCCGTTTTGACGGTGGGCGTTTGCGATGACCTTAAACCTCATATGAGTGCAAATGTTGGAAAATGTTGCTTCAGCCTTCATGTCAATGAGAACTAGCTAGTGATCTGGACAACTAGTGATCAGTACAAACCTAGAAGAAGCAGGTTCTGTCCGACACAAAATATATATGTAAAGTGCCTGTCACGTGGCAAGATAATATATAATAACAAAATTTATAAGTTGTTTCGCTCCAAATTTTTGGACTCCCTCGTATTTCTATTTTGGTTTCGTTCCAATTTTCACTTTCCCTCGCCGTTCTCTTCCTCCCTTATCAAACAGATCACGATGAGGTAATTGCGCCAACAATATCGGCAACTTTTCCCCCTTATCAACACGGTTCCCTTCATCTCATCTCCAATCTCCACCGAATCCACTCGCTATCGCCACCGCGCAGCTCCTCGCCCGCCGCCGCCTATCTCCCATAGCTGGTGCCGCCATGGTCCCGTGCCCGCAGACCTCTTTCACTGCCTAGGTCGAGGGCACACCCCGTGCTCTGCCTCTACAGAGCGAACCACACCGGAGTCAACTGCGCGGAGAATGTTTCAGGTTGTTCTTTCTCCCGATCTCATCTCATAGTAGAACATCCAGAAATCCTAGCGTCGTCCATCGGGTGCGGCGGTTGCCCAGCGCGCCGCGCGGTGCCGCCGACGAGGAGTCGTAGTCGTCGATCTCGCCCTCCCCCTCTCCTCCGCTCCCGCCGACGCGGGCTGCATTTCCGCGTCCTCGGCCAGGCTGCCGGTGGCAGCGATGCGGTCCGCCGTCGGCGCCGACGGAGTTCCCGTCTTCTCCCCTACATCGCAAGCGCAGTGCCGGCCTGCCTACGTCGGGGTTGCTCGCCACATGGCCGGCCCGGAGGTGGAGCGCTGCGACCAGGTTCATCACCAAGCCACATCCCTGATCCTCCATAGCAAGCGCTGTAGATCAGTCGTTTTTTTTTGTATTCCCTACTCCTGCTTCAATTAGTAGCCAATTAGGCTGCAACTTGTATTAACCTCCAAGTTCCTGGCACCTGGACCGGCAACTCTCTCTAGTTTTCGTTACATTGCCTAGGCTGAATTGAAGGCCGTGTCGTGAGGATTCAGATAAAGTTCCATCTAGATGTATTTTCTGTTAATATGTGCATGTATGATTCTGTTCTGCATATTCGTCTGGATAATTTTAAATCAAAACAAAAGGTATTAATTATTGGCCCGGCTTCCATAGAAACAAACTGTGTACTATGGAGGTTAACTGAAGAACGGTTCATCCAAAACAATTGGACTCAAAGAAGCAGAGGAGAGATGTGAGAAACTTGAGAGAAAAGTGAGAAGGATTTGACTCAGTGTGGTACAATCAGTACCTTTGGTAGTGTGATCGGATCATGGGTAGATAAATGGATCTGCTCGAGAAGAGAAAGAAAACAGAGAGAAGAGAGGAGGAGACGTGTGTGAGATGGGGCCTTGTAGTTATTTCGGTCCACATTCCCAACATAGTTTTTATCATTTTTTTATAAAACTGATTTGATTTTATGCCTGCTTTACGTATTGCGTTTCTTCTTAAATTGACTCAAATTCTGATATTATCTACACAAGGGCACATTATGAATTCTACGGAGGATGCTCCTAGTACACAACATCCTTACTTCATAATCACCTATCTGAATGGTGCACAACATCAATGCTTTGTTAATGCTAAGTCCCTTGATTGATTTTGTGTGCAGGAAGAAAAGGCTCTGTTATCTTAACTAGGATGGAAAGTATAACAACATACACAAACCAATATGGATAACCCAACCCATATCTGGTAAATTGTTTATGTCACTTAAGCTATCTCTAGCATTTGCTATAATGCATAAAATCCTGGTATGGGTTAAATTGCTAAACCTTCAACACTGCTCATTGAAGTGAGGACGTGGTCAGACATTGACCCTACCATTTTATACACCATTGGCCTTCATAATTAGCTAGCTGCTTCTTCTCTTTCACCATGTGTTGTTGCTGCATCGAGTCACAGCTTAAAAAAATGAATATGTGCTAGCTAGGGACATGAACTTAACTGAAACTATAGATCGTGTCACAACTTAAATCAATAGCGGAAGCTTTTAGTACATCTACTTGTGCTTACGCTTTTGACATTTACAGTTGTAAAATTGTTTTGATCCCTTTTACATGCTTGCTGACATAATATTACTCCATTTAGTTTGGCGACAGTTTTTTTAACAATGGGGCTAGAATAATTGTATGTCGTATGTTATGTTGAACTCTTTAACTAGAACTATTTTTTTGATTTCTTGATTGCAGGATCCAAAGAACTAGCTTGACTGGACTCTAGATCACGGACAATTTAGTCTTGGCACTTAATTAGGATGGCTAAATTACATTTGAGTTCCATTTGATGGATATTTGCTATGAGAATTATGAATTTTATGAATCTACAGATTATAAGTATGGTTTTCAATATTGTAATTTAATGCCTGTATTTTTTTTACGGTTGCAATAGGCTGTTACCACAACCCACTTTTGGTTGCCACATGTTAGCAGCACAAAAAGTTTAAATTGTCGCAATAGTTTATCGCTACAAACATTCCACCCGTTGTGATACATAATTATCACCACCAAAACTAGTATGTTGCAATTTCCTGTTACGACGACTAGAATATTTGTTGCCATAAGTTAATTCCATAAGTGTAGCGATTCGTGGCGAAATGCCTAATGCCACGGAAACAAGGATTGTTGCCATAGTTTATTGCCACATTGACTATTGCCACGGAAGAGTATGCGCCACGAAGCGAGCGTCGTTGGCATAGGTTGTTGCCACAAATGTCTATCGCCACGAACTATCAGTCGCCATGATTCGTCACATGTTGCATTAAAGCTATCTCCACAAAGCAAATTGTGGCATCAGATGAGTTTTGCCACGGGAAAACATGTGGCAACTTCCCATATGGTTGTTGCAATAGCACACTTTATTGCAACAATTACTATTTTTGTGGCAACAACCTATTACCATGTGTCCAGTCGCAACGGCTGCCAACGAATTTTGTTTCGTGGCAATAGGTACGTATCTCCACAAATCGACATGTATTGCGACGAACGATTTTGTTGCAATAGACCCGGATCCTTGTACACATGTACACATAAACATATATTGGTAAATATTTGTTTAATAATGACTGTCATGTTAGGAAAGAGAAAGACAAATTGGACTGCCACGTTGGATAAAAAAATTGACTCCTAAAAATCATGGACCCTTGGATAAAAAAATAGTTAACGTGCTAAAATTGGGCTGACCAAAAAAAAAGAATTACGCTACAAAATTTCAGAATAATTAGATACATCTGACCATTGGTTTAATAGATCTTGCATTAGTTAATAAACCATAGTCATAAGATGTTCATAACTTGGTGGACCCCTCACGCTTCCATCCAGGAAAGAAAGACCTAACCCCTCACGCATATTCATCCAATGCAAGGAAGAAAAAAAAACAGCCCTCACGCACCCATCCAGGGAATACACTTCTAACCCCTCACGTACGTATGCATAGAAGGAATAAAGAAGAAAAACAATCCCCCCTCACACATGTACGCATCTATACCACCCGGCCCTTGTACTTATGCATCCAGAGAAGAAAACTATCACCTTCTCCCCTCTTTTATTCTTCCCATCCTACCATGGAAGATCGAGCTGCTTTACCGGATGAGTTCCCTAGAAACTCTATGAGGTTGCCGTTTTCTAAGTGAGTATCATGGCCTCATGCCTCCCATATACACCTGCAGATTGTACATGAGGGCTCTGACCTCCAATATGCAATTACATGTTTAGCTAGACGACCGGCGATTCACTGGCATATGTCTACGCATTAGTAGGTTATATAGTGTTTTGCTCCCAGTAACATTGAGGACATGAAGACCCATGGCACCATGTGCGGCACACTAGCCACAATACGTATGGTTGCCGACGGCCAGACCTAGGTTCCCTCGATTTCTCCCACCCACATCCTTACCTTCCCTTTATACCAATCTATATGAATGAAAGCATGGATGAATCTAGCGGCGTCAATATGAGAAGATCGACAGACAAACATATTGATGTGCTCCAAACATTGCGGATCTGTATCAGAGGTAACAGAGGTATGATGCATGCATGCTATCCTTGCATGCACCTCCAGGACGGCAGGCAACACGACTTGCTGCATGCCGACGTGCACAGGTCCAGCTGAAGGGTAAATCCGTTGATACATCTATATCTATATCTATACTACTATTAAAAGAGCGAACATGAATTCCCCTAAAGCCACACCACAAAAGTGTACACGGGATAATCAGGATCCTCCGATTTCACCATCTAACGAAATCTAAGAGCCAATATTACTTTGATGGTCTGCCTCCCGATCTAACGGCTGATGATGAATGTTCTGCCGTGGTCTGCCCGCGATCGAAGCCCGACAAGTTCGGATCTCCCTTCCCTCGCTCCCGCAGTCCACGATATCGTTCCCCGATTACCTCCTGGACCTGCGGGATTTCTCTCCTCCACCTCTCTTCCACACCTCCTCCCGAACCCTCTATCCCGCCGGAGGTGGAGTGTGACGGGCGCGGATGGCGGCGACAAAAGCGTGCGGCTGAGGACGGCGCCGAACAGCCGGCATTATCGCCGGATCTTCCCGGCAAACCCCGCTCCTCCGCGAGCACCTGGCCGCCCCGGCCGCCTCCAATGCCCAGCGGCACTCCGCCTCCACTGCTCCACCACTTCCTGGACGCGCCCGAGCCCTCGCTGCTCCGCGAGCGCATGGCCACCCCGGCCACCTACAGCTCGCCCCTCCGCTCCACGCCTCCCCACGTGCACCGCCGACGGCCCTTGTCATCGCCATGTCCGCTAATGGTGGCGACGCGGGACACGCCGCCAAAGCTGGGTACGCTGGACACGCCGCAGAAGCTGGGTACGCGGTACACACTTCCGTTGCCAGGGACGTGGATAGGTGCTAGGTATGCTGACGCTGCTATTGCCGGTCTAATGTCGTTGCCGGGATAGTTGCAGATAGGTTGAATCTGGTACGCCATATCCATTACCCCAATCTTTTTACATCAGCAGCAACTGATTCCCCACGTCTAACACACGTAGTCACCATGGCCGACCTTCAGCGGAGCAACACAACGAAGGGTGGTGACAGGGGAGTAGGCGCGCGGCCGGGAGCAAGCCGGCGGGCCCGTAGCAGATGCCTGCGGCAGGTGAGCAGTTGGCGCGGGTAATAGCGACCATGCAGCATCAGATTCCCCATTGGGATGATATGCAACGGAGGTCAGGATATCAGATGTATGCATGATGTTACTTGTTTTGGACAAAAATCATGGTATTTCGTTGGTTTTCTGATAAGAGAAACCACATGCCAACCAAGTTCTACCTTTTCGTGCAGGTAACATCGCTAGCTTCTGCCATATATTGGACCCGTGAAAGTCTCTATGCTCACAACGTGTTCGACGAAATAACAATGGTGTTGTGCTTTTGAGGTCAGTCTCCAAAAGGGAGCATCTGCAGGCATGTAAGTTGCCGGATCCACATGCAGGAGGATCTATGGAAGAGGAAAACATGTATGGGAAGGAGCGGAGGGGGTTCTGCATGGCCTCAAGCAGCACCATATTCAAGGAATTCGTACAGCAGTGCTACCTCTTGCCTTCCAGTTTGCTTTCCTGGTTAAACTCATGTTTAAATATATGGACGTGTCCTTTTGAATATGTAAATGTTACATCTCTGATAATTTGCATGGTATATCTAACCATTCTTCCCTTTCTTTATTATTTAGCGAAGGTAAGATGAAATTTACCTGTGTGTAGTGTACCATGTTATGTAGGTAGACCAGACAGTCAGATTTGAAAATTGTTTGGCCATGGCCATACATTTAGCTGCTTGGAGTATATTACCTGCACAGGTTCCTTGTTACATGGTTCCCAACTTCCCATTATGTATGGCAAAAGATCTTCCCATTGACTAACGATGTTTAAATACATAAGAGAACATTCATATGCTGTTTTCCTACAAATCTAACTATGAACCCCATAAGTGAGTTTATGATCATTTCTTATTAAATCATTGAAGTGATTGCTTTTCTCTCTGATTTTCTTTGTGTGACATATATAGAGTCGTCTTATAGTTATATTTGGCCTGAAACAAAATAATGTCCATTCACTCCAAACGACCAAACCTACAATTTTTGTTAGTGGAATTTTATGTTTGTCACAGTCGGCACTAAGACATACTTGCATCAAGCATATCATTTTTATATAAGGATATACGCAACAAACAGTGTGTTGTGATCATTTTTCTATATATAGTCAGAACTGAGACACAACATGTGTACTCTCTTTGAAAGCAGGTGAACCAGCTGGATCTCTTCGTCAACGACTTTAATGGGGATGAGGTCAGGGCTGGAGCTGCATTTCCACTGCTCTCTCCAGCTCACAGCTGGTTATGCATGCTTTACCTTATATCTGCCCAGGTCTAATCCTTCACCCTTCCTCAGTCTCCTTATTTCTTGATGCTGGGGAATGCACTCTATATGTTAGATAACAATTTCGTGGTCAATCAACCGTAATATGGTAAAACTAGAAAGTGATATGAGTTTTTTTGATGCGCTAGAAATATATGAAAACTGTTGGCCCAAAATCAGAGGGCTGCACTAAATTATTGGCCATTTTATCTCATGTTTTCGATGTTACTTGTCATGTATCAATTTTGTGGTCAATCAACTGGTAAAACACTAAATCTAGAAAGTTATATGAGTTCTTTTGATGCACTAGAAATATATGAACACTGTCGGCCCAAAATCAGAGGACTGCACTTAATTATTGGCCATTTTGAATCATGGCTTTGATGCTAATTGTTCTACCATGAACATTCTCTTTCACTAACATTCCAACATTAATGTCTAAGCTGTGAATTGAAGTTGGGACCAACCCATTACTTGTAGAGATGAGCTAACCATGACACCAAAGTAACTGTTCTGTTCTATGCGTACATATAGCTTCGTATGAATGATGCATGACAAAGTTCTCATATTTACATGCCTGAGTACAGTATGTCATATACCCAATATTTGTATAGTTCATGTTAAGTAGTAAATATACATTTGACACCAAATGTGTGGAAATCCCAAGTTCAATCTATTATTTTTATAAATATATTGATGATGAAGACAATATATATGAGTTATAACTGCATTTTTTGTTGATAATCTTCAGTGTCAAATTTCATGCACTCTTCTCACGGTATAATAAAGAAACGCACCATCATGCAAGATGGCGGCTCAAGTTCTTTCTACACATGCACGATTACTATTCTTCAAGAAATCAGGAACTGCTACTCACCCGCACATCGAGGTTTATGCTAAAGCATGAGTAAACCTATAGAAAATTTTCCTGCCTACAAGGTACAAAGCAAAAGTATATGTACTCTCAAAGATTTTCATTTTCCACTCCATCAAGATTTGGTGCATTTGGCGATTTGTTTTTGTTACTGCTCATCTTGGTGCTTGTTTTGCTGCAGGTCAAAAAAGACGATTGCTGATGCAGCTTATTGCCCGCATATATGATAGATTTTTAGATATCTTACCCTCTTCTTCTATAAGAATAGATCACTAATGCTAATGCAGCTTATTGCGATCTTGTGTTGTAGTAGTATTTCCCCCTTATGCAGGTCTCTCGCAAGCTTATTGTATGGCAAATAATGTGTGAGGTTTCAGATTCAGGAAATCTATTTCGGCTGCATCACTAGAATTGTTTTATCACTATAGATGAACATGTATTTTCTTTAGAAATACGTGCGTTGCACGTGCATGCTAACTAGTATTATAAATAACACATATTTTCCTTCTAGATGTTTAGGTCTTTTTATTAGTCCTTCTCTTCCGGAAAATCTATAGTGTGTACATACCCAAGGACCTTCCAGTGCAACATGTGTCTGGCTTTTTTATCGGACAATGGACTAGACTAAGGGATAGCTGCATCTATTTTTCTACATAATAAGGACATGAAGACCCATGGCACCATGTGCGGCACACTAGCTACAATACGTATGGTTGCCGACGGTCGGACATAGGTTCCCTCTATTTCTCCCACCCACAACATCCTTACCTTCCCTTTATACCCATCTATATAAATGAAAGCATAGATGAATCTAGCGGCGTCAATATGAGAAGATCGGCTGACAGACATATTGATGTGCTCCAAACTTTGCAGATCTGTATCAGGTAACAGAGGTACGATGCATGCGTGCTATCCTTGCATGCACGTCCAGGACATCAGGCAAGACGACTTGCTGCATGCCGGCGTGCACAGGTCCAGCTGAAGGGTAAATCCGTCGATACCTATTATAACTAACACATATTTTCCTTCTAGATGTTTATGTCTTTTATTAGTCCCTTTCTTCCGGAAAATCTAGTGTGTACATAGCCGAGGACCTTCCAGTGCAACATGTGGCTGGCTTTTTTATCGGATAATGGACTAGACCAAGGGATAGCTGCATCTCTTTTTCTACATAATAACAACAGATATCTAGATTTTTATGTCCTATTAATCTTTTCTTTTTCTTTTTGGAAAATCTGCAGCATGTACTGTGGATGAGGACATTCCTGAATGATGGGTGGCTTCTATGTTGATCCGACAGTGAGCTCGATGATGTGGGGACATACCATACACTTGATCAGGGATGTCACAAGATGTGCCGCACGGCCAGGTCTGGATACCACACGAACGTTCATGTTGGATTGAAGCTCTTCTTTTCAGGCATTGGGCACGTGAGAAAAGACTTCCACATTCAAACGGGCTTCTTTAATTAGATATGTTTATGGCAGTTAAACTTGATCCAGAGAAAGTTCTAAATTTCTATTTGCTGCTGTGATATGCATGATATACTCCATACGTTATCTTCCTATTGGTTCTGCATAACCAAGCATAAGTAATCATGATTTCTTTACTACTATATATATCCTAGAAGATCCTTATTTGGATAGGTCTAGCGGTCTAAAATACTACTGTATGTAATAAAATATATATTTTGGTTAAGTTATTTTTCTAAACATGGGTAGACAGCTTACAATTTAAATTGTAAAACCGAATTTCGAATAAGTATCAACTCAGCTTCATGCTTTATAAGCAAGGGTTTCTTGAAGTTCCATCAGCTTCTTTTGTCCATTTTTTCTCTATGGACGTGATGCTCCATTAGTTTCCACATATGGCATTTCAAAAAGTTGTTCGTGATGGAAAAAAGCGATATGAACAATTATTAAGACACAACTGAGATGCAAACAAGTATTGATGGTTAGCAGTTACTTGGTATCCGCCACTACAGTAACATTAGTACTTATAGAAAATACTCCTATGGTCATACTTGCAGATCGTAGGCTCCAAATTCGTATACAATAATTGTTCTTAAAGGTATTTGTACCTGACTCAGTCTCATATACGAGATGGGATATACGTACTGATTTGAAGGAAAGCAAGTCATGCATACATGCATGCATGCTGCAGAGGCTCCTAATCAGTTTTCTGTCTCCTACAACAAATTTTGTATCTGGTCTGAGATCTCTAACTAGGTAGGTTCGTAGGTAGGGAATCCTATATCCTAAATCAAATCAAATACAAATCATTAAAAATAAATAATTTATGGCATTTCAGTAAAGGATAACTATTTTTGTTATGCATCAATAACATAACCATATATTCATAATGATCCACCTTACACCTTTAAAAACATATCCATATCTAAGATATAGTATGTATTATGAAGGCTGTAAATTCCTATAAAATGTTTAGATATAATATAAATAAGTAGATACAATGTCTTCGACGCACTAAAGATGGAGCCCTCGCTAACCAACGTAGATCTCGCAATCCCATATGATATTTGGACATGGATAAGACACTTTAAATGTCTATCATATGTTACTTTATCAACATATAACTTTGGTGATCATCAATCCAAACCCAAGGCACTAATTTTTTGCTTTAGCGAAGTATGAACTAGAGATTTTTCATATCTCCGCCTCGGAATCGTCAGGTTATAAAATATGGTTGTTGGCATTAATATCTACATTTAAAAAACAATTAAGTTTCCAATACAAATATAAGACATCTATACACAATCAAATTTTGTTTGCACAAAATATTATACATCATGATGTGCCAATACGCTAGAAATCCTTGAAAATAAAACACATCAGGCCTATTCATCTGATGGGTGACCGTAATTTAAGTAACCGACAGGTCAGTGTAACCATAACTAAACTCTTTGCATCGTTATCAAGTCATCCTTTATTATTAATGAGCCATTGTAGACATAACTTTTCAAATGGAAAACTAACTCGAGAGAATGAACAGTACCACATATTTACAATAAAATTGCAAGTACTTATCTAATGTCTAGCAGAAAAAAGCATGTGTAAACCTCTAATATTAAGAATTAACAATGTTCGGTACTACCTTGATATCAACTTTGGTCTCTCCTCATATACACTAATTTGATATTACATAAAAATTCAATGTATCGACAAAATAATTGGTCTACTCAAATGATCCACTCGATACTCAGTTGCTTGTAAGTGTGGAGAGCTCAAATGAATGTTTGTGGTGTCATCGTGTTTAGGAAAGAGAAACCCATGTTGTTTCTCAAATGATTATCCTTAAGTTTTATATAACTTAGCTTCATTAGCACGATGTGTTCAAATAAAAATATTTTCCAATGGAACATTATAAAATTGCTGGAAAAATTATACAAATATAATTTGCAAAACATGATTGATCATAAAAAAATTCAGTTAGTATGACATGCATAATTAAAAGGTAACAAATAAATTGATAAAATATATGTATAAAATTCTAGCCCGCGCATCGAGCGGGCCACTTTTCTAGTTGATAGAAAAGCGCATACTTATGACGATATCCAGGGCAATGATCATGAATATAGGCTTAACATCCATGACAAATAGACTGACTCTTGCCTGCATCTACTACTATTACTCCACACATCGACTGCTATCTAGCATCCATCTAGTGTATTAAGTTAAGAAGAATGGGGTAACGCCTTAAGCAAGATGACATGATGTAGAGGGATAGATCCAATCAATATGAATAAACCCCGCCTTTTTATCCTTAGTGGCAACAATGCAAATATGTGCCTCGCTACCCTTTCTGTCACTAGGTGAGGAAGCCGCAAGATTGAACCCACTACAAAGCACCTCCCCCATTGCAAGAAAAATCAATCTAGTTGGCCAAACCAAATCAATAGATCATAGAGAAATACAAATCTATCTAAATCATGCATAAAAGAGTTCAGAAAATACTCAAATAATATTCATAGATAACCTGGTCATAAATCCACAATTCATCAGATCTCAACAAACGCACCGCAAAATAAGATTACATCAAATAGATCTCCATGAACATCAAGGAGAACATTGTATTGAAGATCAAAGAGAGAGAATAGGCCATCTAGCTACTAGCTATGAACCCATAGGTCTGTGGTAAACTACTCATCGGAAAGGCAGCAAGGTTGATGTAGAAGCCCTCCATGATTGAACCCCCCTCCGGCAGAGTGCCGAAAAAGGCCCCAAGATGGGACCTCACAAGAACAGAAGTTTGCGGCGGTGGAAAAGTATTTTTCTTGTGCCCTTCGGTATAAGGGGAATATTTGGGTATTTATAGATTTGAGATTAGGGTTAGAGGTGCCACGTTGGGCCCACAAGCCTGCCCCCCTCCTAGGGCACGCCTCCCTAGCCTGTGGCTCATCCGTGGCTCTTATGGCCTCCTCTCGAAGCTTCCTAGTTGTCTTCTGGTCCAAGAAAAATCGTCAAAAAGTTTTGTTCCGTTTGGACTCCGTTTGGTATTGATTTTCTGTAGAAGGCAAAAACAAGGAAAAAATTGCAACTGGCACTTGGCACTAGGTTAATAAGTTAGTCCTCAAAAATGATATAAAATTGCATAATAATTTATATAATACATCCAAGATGGATAATATAATAGCATGGAACAATCAAAAATTATAGATACAATGGAGACGTATCAAGCATCCCCAAGCTTAATTCATGCTCATCCTCGAGTAGGTAAATGATAAAAATAGAATTTTTGATGTGTAATGCTACCTTACATGCTTATCAAGTAATCTTTCTTTTATGTGGCATGAATATTCAGATCCATAAGATTCAGAAGAAAATTTTAATATTTACATAAAAACAATAATACTTCAAGCATACTAAAAAGCAATCATGTCTTTTCAAAATATCATGGCTAAAGAAGGTTATCTGTACAAAATCATATAGTCTTTTCATGCTCCATCTTCTTAACACAAAGTATTTATCATGCACAACCCCAATGACAAGACAAGCAATGGGTTCATACTTTTTAACACACTTCAGCTTTTCAACTCTCATGCAATACATGACTGTGAGCCATGGATATAGCACTATGGGTGGAAAAGAAGGTGGTAGTAGACAAAAAGGAGAAAGAAATTCTCAAACCAACTAGGCAAATTAATAGGCCATAGATGCCCATCAATTGATATCGATGTGAGTGAGTAGGGATTGACACGAATGCACTAGAGCTATAAGTGTATGAAAGCTCAAAAGAAAACTAAGTGGGTGTGCATCCAACTTGCTTTCTCATGAAGACCTCGGGCATTTGAGGAAGCCCATCATTGGAATATACAAGCTAAGTTCTATAATGAAAATTTCCCCCTAGTAATATATGGAAGTGACAAAATAGGAGACTCTCTATCATGAAGAACATGGTGCTACTTTGAAGCACAAGTGTGGAAAAAGGATAGTAACATTGTCCCTTCTATCTTTTTCTCTCATTTTTCTCTCTTTTTTTACTTTTTTGTTGTTGGGCTCTTTGGCCTTTTTTTCTTGGGCCCATTTGTCCTCTTTTTTGTTTTTCTATTCCTCACATGGGATAATGCTCTAATAATGATGATCATCACACCTTTATTTACTTACAACTCAAGAATTACAACTCGATACTAGAACAAGGACATGACTCGATATGAATGCCTCATGCAATGATCTAGTGTGACATCTATAAAAAAATATGAATGGTGTCCAAGCCACAAATACTATGCCAACTATATGATCATG
Organism: Triticum dicoccoides; assembly: GCF_002162155.2. Taxonomy (NCBI): domain Eukaryota; kingdom Viridiplantae; phylum Streptophyta; class Magnoliopsida; order Poales; family Poaceae; genus Triticum; species Triticum dicoccoides. The sequence continues at coordinate 453,374,152 of NC_041388.1, read as the reverse complement.
TAAAGCAATATGCCAATGATGGTATGTGTCATAATAAAACGGAACGGTGGAAGTTGCATGGCAATATATCTCAGAATGGCTATGGAAATGCCATAATAGGTGGGTATGGTGGTTGTTTTGAGAAAAGGTATAAGAGGGTTTAATGCACCGACAAAAGTTGCGTTGTAGTAGAGTGGCTAGCAAAGGTGGAAGGGTGAGAGTGCGTATAACCCACACACTGAACATTAGTCATAAAGAACTCAAATATTTATAGCAAACGTTTATTAGCCGTCAAAGCAAAGTACTACTACGCATGCTCCTAGGGGGTAGATTGGTAGGAAAAGACCATCTCTCATCCCCAACCGCCACTCACAAGGAAGACAGTCAATAATGAATCATACTCCAATTTCATCGCATAACGAGAGACCATACGTGCATGCTTCGGGAATCACAAACCTTAACACAAGTATTATTACTAAACCACAATTACTACCTATCATGACTCTAATATCACCATCTTTATATCTCAAAACAAATGCAAGGAATCAAACTTCTCATATATTCAATGATCTTCATGAAAGTTTATTATATCCCTCTTGAATACCCATCATATTAGGACCAAATTTATAACCCAAGAAAATTGCCATACTATTTGATAAGACTCTCAAAATAATATAAGTGAAGCATGATAGTTCATAAATTTCTTCAAAATAAAACCATTTTTGTTCTCTAAAAAGATATAAGTGAAGCACTAGAGCAATTGCCTAGCTCAAAAGATATAAGTGAAGGACATAGAGTATTCTAATAAATTCACGATTAATGTGTGTCCCTCTCAAAAGGTGTGTACACAAAGGATGATTGTGGCAAACTAAAAAGCAAATAAAGCAAAGACTCATATAATACAAGACACTCCAAGCAAAACACATATCATGTAGTGAATAAAAATATAGCCTCAAGTAATTACCGATGGATTGTAGACAAAAGTGGGGATGCCTTCCTGGGCATCGCCAAGCTTAGATGCTTGGTTGTCCTTTAGTATTACCTTGGGGTGCCTTGGGAATCCCCAAGCTTAGGCTCTTGCCACTCCTTATTCCTTAGTCCATCGAAACTTCAACCAAAACTTGAAAACTTCACAACACAAAACTCAACAGAAAACTCATGAGCTTTATTAGTATAATAAAAGCAAATCACAACTTAGGTATTGTTGTGAACTCATTCCAATTTCATATTAGAATTATATCTACTTTAGTCCAACTTCACC
>NC_041388.1:453306563-453372578 GCF_002162155.2 Triticum dicoccoides | reverse complement strand
ATTCATCAAAACAAGAGAACAATGCATAGAAAACAGAATCTGTCAAAAATAGAATAGTCAGTGAAGACCTGAATATTGCACATACTTCGGTAAATCTATTTTTTTGAACAATTAGGACATCATAGAAATTTTTTTATCAATCTTATGTAAAAAAATTAAGAACCAGACCACGTTAATGTGAATTTACAAAATTCTAGAACATGGCGCAAAAGTTTCTGTTTTTCAGCATAATCAAATCAACTATCACCATAGATCATCCCAAAGGCTCTACTTGGCACAAATACTAATTAAAACTCTTAAACACTGTTATAACAGAATTATAATTGCATATTTGTTGAAAAACAGAAGCAAATAAAAAAAACTAACATTCGGTTGTGTCGTGGAATAGTCACGGCAGATGTCCTAGTGCGAGGACTTAGTCGTGGAGCCATCGCAACTAGGTTAGCTTAAAGGGGTTAAATCGGGAAAAAGGACATAGGAGTTTATACTGGTTCGGCCCCTTGCGGTGAAGGTAAAGGCCTAATCCAGTTTGAGGTGGTATTCCTTATGCCTCGATTACCAGGGAGCGAATACGCTTGACCTAGCTTTCGATCTCTTGTTTCTTGCCTTGAACCGCTGCCGGGTCGTCCCTTTATATGCACAGGTTGACGCCTAGAGGCTCACGGAGTCCTGGCCGGTTCATAGACAACGTGTCCGGCTCGGTGACTAACTATACATGCCTTACAATACAAGTCTTACACATATGGCGGTTTACTCCTACGGGCCTTAAGTCGCCCTTGGGCCTTGGGCCCTTGCCTGTGAACCGCCATCTTCAATATCTTCATGGGCTTCATATCTATGAACCGTCGTGGGTATAGCCCGGCCCCTCCTGGGCAGGTCATACCTAATAGTCATATCCCCAACATTAGGCCCCAGGTTGATTTGAACTGGTTCATGTCAATCTTCAACACTTAGAAAAAATCTTCCCTTCTTCATTTGTGCGAGAACTCATAACCCGCCATGACGTCATCTTTTGGGATTGTGGTAACCCGCCATGACATCATCTACCATTTAATTTTACATAATATCCAACATATCTTAACGGATCCTTATCTTTAATGACCTTTCTGAAAATCGAGGCATCCGCACCGCTGGATAATCATTCTTTGACCTCCTCATTTTTCACACCTACATGTTCACCCTTCTCCTTATAAATAGGGTCAGACCGCCTCCTTTCATTTCCCCCTTCTTCTTCTCGTCTTCCTCCTCTCGCGACTCATCTATCGCTTCGAGCTCCACCGCCACCGCGAGCTCACCGTCTTCCTCGTCCTTGGCCGCTGCATCAACCTGAACGAGACCAGAGAACGCCGACGCTCCACCGCATTCTCATCTGCATCTGTAAGTGCTCACCTTCCTATGCTCCAGATCTGCATTAGGGTTAGTCATGTTCTTCGTTGTTCTTCGCTGTTCTTCACCTTCCTCTTCAACCCTAGTAGCTTTTGATCTGAATATAGCATATAACTTGTGTGGTAGCAGTTTAGCCTTTGCCTTTAATGCTAGCAGACTTTTTCCTTCATAGAAGATCTCATCAAAACCCATGAACTCCTCTGCTGCCGCTTTTTAGTTTTAGAATTTACTGCATTTTCTGAACTGCCACTGATCCAAAATTATAGTTTCAGTATGTGAAACCTGTTTGTCCAGTACTTAGCAAAATTTTCTTCCTGATAGATCAACCTGGCCATGGCGGCTTACATCACCAGTTGTAGTTAGATTCAATACTTAACAGATTTTACTCTTGATAGACATCAATCTGGTCATGGCGGCTTACATCATCGGTTATAGCTAGTCATATATCATTAGGCCCCTTTTAAGCCGCCATTCTGAAGATGTACTGTAGTGCTTTTCCTCCGGCTTAACTTAAATCAGCAAAATTGTTTCTTTCTTTAGGCTTCTTTCTTCACAATGCTCCCGAAGACAGCCACTTCATGTAACTGGGTTCCCTCCATTGTCACTGAGGACACGCTTAAGGACTTTGTGAAAACCGACTATTTACCAAAGAAGATTGTCATGCATTATGGCGCCCCCAATTCGGAAGAAGAAGAACCTCAGCCAAAAGATGATGAAGTCATTGTCTTTACAGACCAAATGAACAGGGGCTTCTCACCGCCTGGCTCTAAATTCTTCTGAGACGTTCTGCACTTTTTTGAGCTTCATCCTCAAGACATCGGACCCAATTCCATGTCAAACATATGCAATTTTCAAGTTTTCTGCGAGGTGTACCTTCAAGAGGAGCCCAGTGTGGAACTGTTTAGGGAATACTTTTATTTGAACCGCCAAAACGAGTATTTGAACGGACCCAACTTGGAACTTGGCAGAATCTCAATTCAGCGAAGAACAGATTCTATCTTCCCCTATGCTTGCCTGCCGAGTCATCCCAAATATTGGAACCAGACATGGTTCTATTGCAAGGACACCTCTACGGCTGACGAGAACCGACTGCCAGGCTATCGTGCCCAGCGTCTTGATTCAAAACATCCTCTTCTGGATAAGCTGACCGCTGCTGAACGTAAGAAACTCGCCCCCACCATTGCAAAGGTTAAGGCTCTGCTAGGAAACAGTTTAACTAGCATTGACTTGGTTCGATGTTGGGTTCCTTGGTGGATCATACCATTAAGTCGCCGAACCGGCTTAATGTGTACTTACACGGGTGGTAAAAAGGATCCACTGCGCCACAGCTCCGTGCGTTTAATTGACGATGCCATCAATGAAATCACGAAGTCCCTTCTGAATGAAGACCCGGCCAACTGCAGCAAAGTGGGCCTAAACCCTTTCTGCACATCTAACCCGCCACCAAAAGTGAGTCTTTTAAATTACTTACCTCTGCCTTCGTCCTTAAATACTCTGTTAACTCAACTTTGATGACTTTCATAGGATGACGATGATTTTTGGAAGAAGAAATACGACCATGAAGCTGCAAAAGGGCCAGGGCTGCCAAGAAAGCCGCCAAAAAGAAGGGGAAGAAATCCAGTACTTCCGAGCTATTTGAACTAAATGACAACTCTAATTCGGAGGTAGCCCTTGACTCCCTTGGCTCCTTTTTCAACTTTCTTATTGACACTGATTATCATCAGGATGACACGGGGGCCAGTCAAGCTGGCGATGAAGAGGTAACTGTCATTTCCTCCGACTCCGAGCCCTTGCCAAGACAGAAAATTCGAAGAGTAACCCCGAAAGTAAGCTTTTCACACCCCTTAGCTCATCTAGATCCTCACTTTATTTTGAAGCAATAGCAGCACGAGAGCCGGAGACAGACTCGGACCAGCGGAGGTGAAGAATTATCTTCCGGCTTACCGAACACTCCAACGAAACATCGAAATGAGGTCATCCTTGATTTAAACTCTTTTTATCCTCTGGTGGGTCTCATCTGCTAACCACTTAATTCTTCAGATTCAAATTACCAGGAGTCCTCTCGCTCCTCTTCCGGCGACTCATCACAGCCCCATCTGTCGTCTTTCAAAACTGCTCCTGGGTAATAACAATTACTTATTACTTACTTGCTCCTCAGGTTCTTATCTTTGGAATGACTTCTCATAACTCGTGCAGTGGATAGGCCAAGCCTAGCAAGAAGTCAAGGGTGACTAAGCCAGCTGAAGACCTCAAAGTTGCTGAACCGGAGCAGCAAATTCCTGCATCTAACACCTCCGTACCTCAACAAGAAGAACCTGTTCTTGACGCTCAACCAGAAATCCCTAGCTCTTCCATTGACCAGGCGAATAACAATCCTTTGAATACTGAATCATCCAACCCAATTAAACTGGCTGAGGCTCATGATGATGATGTGATGATTACCAGTACCGGTTTTAGAGAGCCGGGAAGGCCTACTGTCTTGGCCAAGCACTCCGCCAAGGAAGAACCCATTGAACAGCGAAAAGTGAGATTTGATGTTGCCAACTACTCTCAACTGAGCATTGGTGAAGTATATTTTGGCTATCTCAATGAAGTGCATACCAGCCGTGATCTTGAAGTTGACATGGTGAAACATATGCATAAAAAATTTGAGGTATGAACTCCTTCTTTAATGAATTATACATATCATGTCAACCCTCAAGTCTATTGTATATGATAGAATTGAATATGTTGTAGACATGATAAAATTGTTCAAAATCCGGCTTATACCATCCGGGTTAAAGCAGATCTGTAATGATTGACATTGAATCCGTAGCCCCCAAGGGCCGGTTTAATCAGCATGAATGAGCCGGTCCTGCTCATCATTGTTTATGAATCAAAAGCTTACTTGTGTAGCCCCCATGAGCCGGCTGTGTTTGTTTACAGCACATCTGGGTCATCATAAGATAATCATGAAATACAAGCAATATGCATTAGCCCCCAAGTGCCAAGTGTTCTTGCTTGCAAAGTGCTTGGGACTTAATCACATGAGCCGTTTGTATGTGTAATTTTTCTGCATGCATTAGCCCCAAGTGCCAAGTGTTGTTGCTTGTAAAATGCTTGGGACTTCCTTTCTGTGACTCATAATTTTGAACCGGTGTATGTATAGGACACCGCTGCTCAACTTCAATCTCAAGTAACTGATGTGAAAGCCCAGCTGGAGGTGCAAGAATCCGAGACCCAGAAGGCCGATTCAAAATTCCAATTTAGCGTGGCTGAAACGGATAAACTGAAGACCAGTTTTGAGGTTGAAAGAAACACCTGGGCTAAAGAAAAAATTGCTTTGATACAGCGAGCTGAAAAGGCAGTGGCGGCTCTTCAGGAGGTGACCACTGATCTTGCCGGCTTAAAACGCCATGTATCTTAGATGGTTTCAGCTATCTTTGGTGAGTCACCTTGCTAGTATCAATTTTGAATCTCTTTCTTGATGATATAAACCGCCTCTAACCAATCCATGATTATTATTCAGGTCCCAGGAGCACCAATCTTAGCCAAGAAGTGCTTGTGAAGATGAAGGCTATTTATACACTTGTTGAGCAGCTCTATACTGGGACTCAGCGCGCCCTGGCCACAATTTGTCCGGCTAATCAAGCACCTACTCTCTTGGCTGATGTCTTGAAGAAGCTTTCTATTCTGCCTGAGAGGTTTAATGAGATGAAGTGATCATATGCAAGAGCCGGTGCTATGACAGCCTTAAGCCGGGCCAAAGCATGGCTACCAGAGCTAGACCCAGCCGATATATCTACCGGGTATCCAATCTTGAAAGAAGATGGCATGCCTTTTGATAAGAAAGACTTTGCCGCCTGCGTGAAGGATATACGTCCCCTAGCCAATCTAATTGCCAATGAGGCAGACCTTTCAAGATATCAACCGGCTTATGACATGGAAAATCAGAAGCTGCCTATGCCGACTTATAAAGTGATGGATCTGATTCCCCCAATCCATAAGCACACTTTTGCTCCTGAAGTTGACCCGTCCGAGCTTATAGATGATGAAGCTGAATTCCAAGCCTTGAGTGGCATTGACTGGTCATCACCAAACTTCCAGGAAGTAGAGGAGAACGAAGAAGCGGAGAAGGATGATCCAGAAGCTTCAAGCCATCAGGACCTAGAAGATTGATCCGGCGGGCGATTCATATATTTGATCTTCTGAAAAACACTTAATCATTTTGGCTCCTTGAGTCATGTAATAGGCTAGCAAAACCTTGCCTATCGTGCCATCGTGCACGTTTATGTTTTGCCCAACGCCGTTTGAGCCGCCACTTGATAATTATCTCTTTACACTTATCATGACATTAATTTGTGCAGACAAAACTTAGAATTATCCTGCACACAAGTAGATCACAAGAGCCCTTGGCGATTTACCGCAGGGCGGGTCATAATACCTCATATACAGCCGCTGATGTTTAAAACAGTTTATAGACAGGGCTGGTTGAGTCAGAATTAGATATAATCATAACAAAAATATCATACATGTGATATTGAATTGTACTGCCGGCTTATGATACCTGTGCAGTAAGGGTGATAGCCCAAAACTTAGAAGCCAATACTTCCAAGTACTTAATATCATCGTATATTGGTGACTTATCGCCCCACACCAGGTCGGGTTAATAGAAACCACAGGTACGCTTCAAATATGAGCTGTGAGAATTGATGCTACATGGCCTGAATTACGTTAAACCATATGGCAAGATGGTATCAAGAAGAACCAAAAAAATGTTCAAAAAAACAATCCAAATGAGAAAACAAGGCTATGCTTCAAATACGAGCAGGAAGCCGAACCAAAAGGGTTATTTCATAGCTATGCTTCAAATACGAGCAGGAAGCCCCCAAGTGGTTTGTGGCCTTGAGCCAATCAAGAGGGTATTTATAGCTATGATTCGAATACGATCATGAAGCCCCCAAGTGACCATAAGGTTTGGCATTACGCTGATCAAGAGGGTATTTATAGCTATGATTTGAATACGATTAGGAAGCCCCCTAGTGACCATTGAAATTATGATGAAAAAGACTCATTATCTTTGGAAATGAAACGATAGACGCCCTGCTTTATCAGGGATGCCGTCTTTATAAACATCATAATATATACATTGTTAAAGTATGTACATCATAAGAGCCGGTGGCTCAAGTGTAATAAGGCTGAAGATGAGCAGTATTCCACGGCCGGCGGGTCTCCTCCTCTGACTGATGTGAGTCCTTGTAGTCTCGAATATCGATGAGGTAGTATGAGCCATTGTTCAAATTCTTACTGACCACAAAAGGTCCTTCCCAAGGTGGGGATAGCTTGTGCATGTCAGTTTGATCCTGGATGAGCCGGAGCACCAAGTCACCTTCTTGAAAGGTTCTAGTCTTAACCCGGCGGCTATGATAGCGGCGTAGATCTTGTTGGTAAATCGCTGAGCGAGCCACCGCAAGGTCACGCTCCTTATCTAATAGGTTAAGTGCATCCTGACGTGCTTTTTCATTATCATCTTCAACATAAGCCGCCACGCGGGGCGAGTTGTGATGGATGTCACTAGGGACAACCGCCTCTGCTCCGTAAACCATGAAGAAAGGTGTGTAACCCATAGATCTGTTGAGGGTAGTATTGATACTCCATAGCATTAAAGGTAACTCCTACACCCAACAACCCGGCGTCCTCTGCAAAGGAACTATAAGTCGGGGCTTGATGCCTCTCAAAATTTCTTGATTCGCTCTTTCTGCTTGACCATTGGATTGGGGGTGAGCTACTGAGGACACGTCAAGCCGAATATGCTCATGTTGAAAAAACTCTTTCATAGCACCCTTGGACAGATTAGTGCCATTATCAGTTATAATGCTGTGGGGAAAACCAAAGCAGAAAATCACCTTTTTTGATGAATTGAACTGCCATTGTCGCATCACACTTACTGACCGGCTCTGCTTCGACCCACTTTGTGAATTTGTCAACCGCCACCAAAAGGTGGGTCTTTTTATCCTTAGACCTTTTAAAAGGCACAACCATATCAAGATCCCAAACTGCAAATGGCCAAGTAATTGGAATCATCCTCAACTTTTGAGCCGGCACATGAGCTCGCCGTGAAAATTTCTGACACCCATCACATTTACTAACCAAATCCTCTACATCACCATGAGCTGTCAGCCAATAAAATCCATGACGAAAAGCTTTAGCCACAAGAGACTTTGAACCGGCATGATGACCACAATCTCCTTCATGAATCTCGCGAAGAATCTCACGGCCCTCCTCAGGAGAGACGCAACGCTGAAATGCCCAGTGACACTGCGATGGTGTAACTCGCCATTGGCAATTGTCATTGACCTAGACCGCCGGGTTATCTACCTGGCCAAAGTTTCATCCTCAGGTAACTCGCCCCGGGACATATAAGCCAAATATGGGATTGTCCAATCAGGGATAGTGTGAAGAGCCGCCACCAATTGTTCTTCCGGGTCAGGAATAGCTAGATCTTCCTCTGTTGGCAATTTGACAGAAGGATTATGCAAAATATCCAAGAAAGTGTTAGGTGGAACCGGCTTACACTGAGACCCTAACCAGCTTAAGGCGTTAGCCGCCTCATTTTTCATGCGATCAATGTGTTCCACTTGATAGCCCTTGAAGTGCCCAGCAATAGCGTCAACCTCACGGCGATAGGCCGACATGAGTGGATCCTTAGAATCCCATTTGCCCAAAACTTGCTGAGCTACCAAGTCTGAGTCCCCAAAACATCTCACCTGGCTTAAGTTCATCTCCTTAGCCATCCAAAGACCATGGAGCAAGGCTTCATACTCATCTGCATTGTTAGTACAGGGAAACATCAACCTTAAAACATAACAAAACTTGTCACCTCGAGGGGAAGCTAAGAAAACTCCAGCCCCCGAGCCCTCCAATTGCCTGGACCCATCAAAATGAGTAGTCCAATATGTGTTATCTGGCTTCTCCTCAGGCATCTGCAGCTCTGTCCAGTCATTGATGAAATCCACAAGTGCTTGAGATTATGGGCCGTGTGAGGCATATACTTTAAACCATGAGGTCCAAGCTCAATGGCCCACTTGGCCACCCGACCTGTGGCTTCTCTGTTTTGGATAATATCCCCTAACGGAGTAGAACTAACCATAGTGATGGGATGACCCAGAAAATATTGCTTAAGCTTCCGACAAGCCATGAACACCCCATAAACGAGCTTCTGCTAGTGCGGATACCTCTGCTTGCACTCAATGAGTACCTCACTGATATAGTAAATCGGCCATTGAACCGAATATTCCTTGCCTGCTTCCTTCCATTCCACCACAACAGCTACACTAACAACACGGGCGTTAGCAGCCACATATAATAACAACTGCTCCTTATCAATAGGAGCAGCAAGGACTGGCGGTTCAGCTAGCTATTTCTTCAAATCTTCAAACGCGTTATTAGCAGCATCACTCCAAACAAAGTTATCTGTTTTCTTCATCATCTGGTACAATGGTATGGCCTTCTCACCCAACCGGCTTATGAACCGGCTTAAGGCAGCAATACGACCCACCGGACGTTGAACATCATTGATACACACCGGCTTGCCAAGGAGGTAATGGCTTGATCTTCTCCAGGTTAGGTTCAATGCTCTGTTAGAAACCAAAAAACCCAAAAGCTTGCCTGCTGGCACACCAAAGACGCACTTGGACGGGTTAAGCATCATCTTGTAGACCTGGAGATTGTTGAAAGTTTCCTTCAAATCATCTATCGAAGTATCCTTCTCTCTAGATTTCACCACAATATCATCCACATAAGCATGAACATTGTGCCCAGTCTGACTGTGAAGACAATTCTGCACACATCGCTGGTAAGTCGCCTGGGCACTCTTGAGCCCAAAAGGCATAGACACATAGCAGAAGGCTCCGAAGGGAGTGATAAAAGTTGTCTTTTCCTGGTTCTTAACCGCCATCTTGATCTGATGATAACCAGAATAAGCATCCAAAAAACTCAAACGCTCACAACCCGACGTAGCATCAATGATTTGATCAATACGAGGGAGAGCAAAAGGATCAGCCGGACAGGCCTTGTTTAAGTCCGTGTAGTCCACACACATTCGCCAAGTGTCATTTTTCTTAAGTACCAACACCGGATTAGCCAAACATTCAGGATGAAAGACTTCAACAATGAACCCAGCCGCCAAGAGCCGGGCCACTTCTTCACCAATGGCTTTACGCCTCTCCTCATTGAAGCGACGAAGAATTGCTTGACTGGCTTAAACTTCGGATCAATATTAAGAGTGTGCTCAGCGAGTTCCCTCGATGCACCTGGCATATCAGAAGGTTTCCATGCAAAGATGTCCCGGTTCTCGCGGATGAACTCGATGAGCATGCTTTCCTATTTAGGATCCACGTTAGCACTGATACTAAACTTCTTAGATGAATCTCCAGGAACAAAGTCAACTAGCTTAGTGTCATCGGCCGACTTAAACTTCAACACCGGATCATGCTCTGTGGTTGGCTTTTTCAATGATGTCATATCATCCGGATCAACATTGTCTTTATAGAACTTCAACTCCTCTGTTGCACAGACAGATTCAGCATAAGCAGCGTCACCTTCTTCACAATCCAAAGCTATTTTTCAACTTCCATGCACTGTGATGGTCCCCTTGTAACCCCGCATCTTAAGCTGCTGATAAACATAGCAAGGCCATGCCATGAACTTGGCATAAGCCGGCCGTCCAAACAGAGCGTGGTACGGGCTTCTAATCTTGACCACCTCAAAGGTTAACTTCTCGGCCCTGGAATCGTGCTCATCTCCAAAGGCCACTTCCAGCTCAATCTTGCCTACTAGGTACACCGACTTACTAGGCACCACTCCATGGAAAACAGTATTGGATGGCTTAAGATTTTTATCAGTCAACCCCCATGCGACGGAAAGTATCATAATAAAGGATATTAATGCTGCTACCTCCATCCATGAGTACCTTAGTGAATTTGTATCCACCAACTTGAGGCGCCACCACCAGAGCCAAATGACCCGGATTATCAACTCGGGGCGGGTGATCCTCTCGACTCCAAATAATAGGCTGCTCAGACCATCACAAGTAATGGGGAACTGCCGGCTCAACAGCGTTCACAGCCCTCTTGTGGAGCTTCTCATCCCGCTTGCACAAACTTGTGGTGAAGACATGATACTGTCCACTATTCAGCTGCTTCGGATGACTTTGATATCCAGACTGCTGCTGCTGCTGACCCCCCCTCCCCAGACCGGGTTGTTGATTGTAACCACCCTGATTGCCTTGATAGTTTTGGTGGCCTTGGAAGCCGAAACTAGAGCCGCCACCACCATAACCCGGGCCATGAGAACCGCCACCACCTGAGCCGCCTCCCGGTCCATGATTTTTCTAGAATAAATCAGAATTTTTGAATTCCCTCATAATTTTACAATCCTTCCAAAGGTGGGTGGACAGCCTTTCCTTCGTGCCATGCTTTGGACAGGGCTAATTCAGCAAATGCTCAAGATTGACGCTTGATCCACCAGTCCGAGGAGGTGGCTTCCCCTTATGACGCTGACAATTATTCTGCGTATTGGTATTGGCCACAAAATCTGAGTTACTATCAGCCTTGCACTTACGTTACCCCCCTGACTCGCCAGGTTATGCTGCTGACCCTTGGTGTTGCCACTCTTCTTTCCCTTTCCCGGCTTATCATCATCAAACTCGGGGTCCTTGGTACTATCAGAGTCGGCATATTTAACTAGAGCCGCCATCAGCTGCCTCATATCATTGCAATCACGCTTGAGCCGCCCTAGCTTCTGTTTGAGGGGCAAAAAACGGCAATTTTTCTCTAACATTAAAACTACTGAGCCGGCATTGATGTTATCCGATGAGTGCAGGATATCTTCGACCTGGCGCACCCAATGAGTCGTTGACTCGCCCTCTTCCTAGGCGCAAGCATCCAAATCCACAATCGACATGGGATGTTTGCGCGTATCTTTGAAGTTCTAAATGAACTAGGTTTTTAGCTCATCCCATGACCTAATGGAATTGGCAGGCAGCCCTTTTAACCAAGTACGGGCTGTCCCATCCAGCATCATGGTGAAGTATTTGGCACACACAGCATCGCTGACCTCCAACAGCTCCATGGCCATCTCATAACTCTCAATCCACGCCTCAGGGGGTAAGTCGGCTGTGTAGTTAGGCACCTTACGAGGTCCTTTGAAATCCTTGGGCAAACGCTCATTATGCAGAGCTGGCACTAAACAAGGTATACCTGTGGTTCTAGAGGCCACACCTGCCTCCACCAAAGCCATCGGATAAAACGGAAGATGTTGGTGAGCCGCCTGCTCAGCTTCGCGGCGTGCCCTTTCCTGATAAGCCAAACCATGCACACCACCACGCGGTGGGTCATGCTCACGCGGCTGGTTACGACGCTGGTCATTGCTTGAAATGGCTAGTGAGTCCATGTGTGTGCTATAACTCCGGCTTGGGCGAGGGGTTGAATGAATCCTCTCTCGACTGTAAGAACACGCCTCCTGCTGTACCAATGTTGTTTGGATAAGCTCTCTAGCCCTCTGTGTCTCAACCGCTACTAGAGAATGGCCTTCAATTGGGAGAGCCGCCAATCGTGTCTCCGCAGTGATCATATTATCCAAAGAGTTGGAATAATGACCCGGTGGAGTCGGCACATACTGAGGCGGAGTATTATTAAGACAGGTGGCTCCGTCGTGCGCGGTTGAGCCGGCGCTCCAGCCTCAGGTGCTTCAACCCAGTTTACCTCCGGCTGGTTACCGGTCCCTGCTCCAGGCGTACGAAAGAGATTCCTCGCCTCATAAACCGACGGCAAACGACTCCGGTGCCTTCTTCTCATGATTTCATTTGAAGCGTTCTGATCCAACGAGAGCCGGAAGGAACTAGAATGGATCTTTTGTGCCTGGGCATCCAAAACAGCTCGCTCCGCAGTCATCCGTACGTTCTCTGCCGCCAGGTTTTCTTTGGCTTGTGCTACCTAGTCACGCAGCTTTGCAATCTCCGTGTTATGCTGAACTTGATCCGTCGGGTTAACCTCTGCTGTTAACAAGGATGTCAGATTATCCAGCAAGTCAATCAAAACCTGAGCCGGCGGGCACGCAGGGCCTCCTGCCCCGGCTGCCATCACCGCCGCTAACCCAAAAATCTTTGCTGCCGTAGTTGAAGAATTCTGTCCAGGCTGCGTTCCGAACATGAAGATTGCGACCCTGTTCGGCGACTCATAGGGGTCCGGAATACTGTCGCCATCGGAACAGCCCTCAAGCCTGCCGTTGCTACGTCTTGAGCTTGCGTTGGTTTTCCTTGAAGAGGAAAGCGTGATGCAGCAATAGTAGCGTAAGTATTTCCCTTAGTTTTTGAGAACCAAGGTATCAATCCAGTAGGAGGCTCCTCAAAAGTCCCACGCACCTACACAAAAAACAAAGAACTCGCAACCAACGCAATAAAGGGATTGTCAATCCCTTCACGGCCACTTGCGAAAGTGAGATCTAATAGAGATAGTATGATAAGATAAATATATTTTTGGTATTTTATAATATAGATGCAAAAATTAAAGATGCAAATAAAAGTAGATTGGAAGCAAATATGATAAGAGATAGACTCGGGGACCATAGGTTTCACTAGTGGCTTCTCTCAAGATAGCATAAGTATTACGGTGGGTGAACAAATTACAGTCGAGCAATTGATAGAAAAGCGAATAATTATGAGATTATCTAAGCATGATCATGTATATAGGCATCACGTCCGCAACAAGTAGACCGACTCCTGCCTGCATCTACTACTATTAATCCACGCATCGACCGACTCCTGCCTGCATCTAGAGTATTAAGTTCACAAGAACAGAGTAACGCTGTAAGTGCATCTACCCCTTAGTGATTTTGGTGTATTGAAGACTTATAGGTTAAGGGACTAATGTGTTTATGAGTGTACACAGGTCTATAAGTCTATGAGGAGTTTGATATTTACAGAGAAAGTCGACCCCTAAAAATGAATATCTTCGACTGAAGATTTTGGTATTCCTGAAGACTTTCATGAAGACCTTGAAAGTGAAGAAATTGGTGTGTCCGTGAAGACTTGATATTCATGCGAGGAATAGGAAGCTTGAAGACTTTCGTTTTCATAGTTTTGTTTTTCTCTTTCTTGAGTCATAGGAAACACCGTACTGTTAAAGGGGGTCGAGAAAATACCAAGGCAAATTTCCATGTGATGCTCAACTCAAAATCCTACACCTACCAATCCCTTCGAGTGAATCCATTGGAAATCTCATACAGTTCAGTCAATTTCTTCAGTGACAGAGACGAAGTTCTTCTGGTCGCTAAGGAATTTGTTCTGACTGAGGAGTTAGGAATTCGCCAGTGCGGATTGCCTACACAGTGAGGAACATGATAGCCCTGAGGAATTTGAGAGTCAAATTTCTGACCGTTGCTGTGCTACGCGCCAGCTGTCCCAAAATATCTTATCCACATAACGGTCATATCATTGAAGGGCATTTATGTCTTATCATGTCGGGCTGCTCCTAGGCTATAAATAGCCGCCCCCTACAACCACTAGCTGGTTGGCTGCTCCGAGAGAAACTGACACTTGTCATTTGAGAGCAACCCATCCTCCGAGGACTTTGAGCGAGAATCATCGAGTGAGGAAAATCCAAACCCAAACACCCAAAAAACCCAAAGTGATTGAGCATCACTGAAGAGATTGATCCTGCATGGATCCGACGCTTGTTACCTTTGAAGACTGTGCTTCTTCCAGATGGTTAGGCGTCATGGTCTAGAGCATCCAAGAGGAATTGTGGATCGCCGAGTGACCGAAGTCTGTGAAGGTTTGGAAGTCGCCTGAAGACTTACCATGAGTGATTGGACGAGATCTATGTGATCTTAGTTCAAGGAGAATACGATGAGGACTTGGTGTCCTGAGCTGCGTGCTCAGCGATTGGGTGTCCGGGACTGTGTGTCCTCGAGTTTAAATACTCAGCCGCTCCAACCAGACGTACAACTGAGACAGCAGTTGGAACTGGACTACCAAATCATTGTCCTCACCAACCTTACTGGTTCTATTTCCTCAACCCATTCATTTCCTCATTACTGTGTTGAGTGATTGTTCATATCTGTGTTTGAAGACTTTGACCGAAGACTTTCTCAATTTCCTCAGTTCAATTTCTTCAGTATGTTTGTCTTCATCTTGTGTTATCTTGTGTTTACGCTTTCTATACTCTGTGTTTGTCTTCATTTCATCATGATGATGATTTGTGTATTCTGTCATGCTTACTTCTGAGTACTTATTCCGCTGCAAGTAGTTCTTCGCTAAGGAATTTCCTCACCGGCAAATTCCTCAGTGAAGAATTCATAAAAATCGCCTATTCACCCCCCTCTAGTCGATATAACGCACTTTCAATTGGTATCAGAGCAAGGTACTCCCTTGTTCTGTGTGATTTTGGTTTAACCACCTGGAGTTTTAGTTATGTCGACCGCAGGTATGATCAAGGTCTCTGCTGGGTGTCCTACCTTCGATGGCATGGACTACCCCTACTGGAAGAATAAGATGTGAATGCATCTTGAAGCAATTGACAACGATCTTTGGTACGTTGTGGAAAATGGTGTTCCCTGAGTGACACCTTCCCTGAATGCTGCTGATGTGAAGAGATTCAAGCAACTCGATTCTCAAGCGAAGAATATCATATGTGGTCATCTGAGTAAAGGGTAGTATGGTAGAGTGAGTGCTTTGGAAACTGCTAAGCTTATCTGGGATAGGCTCTCCAAAGTAAACGAAGGAGTCTCAACTCAACGTGACTCTCGTGTTGACGTTCTTCGCAATATTTTCAACCGCTTCAAAAGACTCGACAATGAAAATGTTCAGCAAACCTTCGATCACCTCACTAATATCTCAAATGAGCTTCAAGTGCTCGGTGGAACTGACATCACCGATCATGAGGTGGTGAAGAAATTGCTGAGATCACTCGATTCGTCATTGGACACTCTGGCACTGATGATTCAAGAGCGTGCTGATTACAAGTCACTAGATCCTGCTGATATCCTCGAGAGGCTAAATACTCATGAGTTCCAGCTTGCTGAAAAGAGAGATCTCTATGGTTCAAGCTATGGCAGAACACGTGCCCTGAAGGCCAAGGCAGTGTCTGAATCTAAAGGTGAAGACTCTGGTAGTAGCCTTGGTGATCCTGAAGAATTGAGCCAGGAGCTAGCACTACTCGTGAGGAAGTTCCAGAAATTCTCAAGACGTGATCGCTTTGGAAAATCTTCAAGGAGCAGTGATTCCTCATCAAGTGACTATAAGAGAAGGCTATGCCACAAATGCAAGAAGCCTGGTCACTACATTCAAGATTGTCCTCAGTGGGACAAGGAACTAAAGAAGAAGAAATACAAGGATTACAGTTCTGATGATGCCAAGAAGAAGAAGAAATCTTCGAAGTCCTCATCATCAAAATCCTCAAAGTCTTCATCCCACAAGAAGAGCAGCTCCAAGAAGGCTCGGGCATTCATTGGCAAGGAAATGGATTCTGAGGCTGAATCTGAGGATAATGAGGAAGAAGAGGAGTCCGAGGAATCTGAGTCTGGTGTGGCAAGTCTAGCACTTGCTACCGCATTTGTCAGCAAGTCTATTTTCAACTCTGAAGAAAATGGCAACACCAACAACGCTGATGAAGGCAATGATAAATATGCCCCCACCTACTGCTTCATGGCAAAGGCTGCTAAGGTAACTAAATACCCCTCCTCTGAATCAAGTGAGGATGAATCTGATGAAAATCTTAAGCCTATCTACTCTAAACTTGCTAAGATTGCTGGGAAACAATAAAAGGCTATTGAAAAACTTCAAAACATGCTAGACAAAAGTGATGATATGTTGGGTGAAGAAATGGACCGCACTAAAGACTTAACTGAAAATCTTCAGAGACTTCAGTCTAAGTTTGACAGCCTTCAGAGTCATCATAAAACACTCTTAACTGATCATGAGAAGCTTTCTTATGAATTTCTTCAAAGAAAGCAAGATCTTGAGAAGCTAAAAGTGAGTTATGAAGATCTTCAGAAGGAGCGTGATTCATTACTTGCTCAACAAATCAGCGCCACTCAGGAAGAATTTGATCCCCATGCTTAAAGTGCATTGAACGTGAATCTGCTAATTCTTCACCTGAATGTTCAAATGCTTCAAATGTTACAAATTCTTCATCTGCCTCTGCTATCACTAATTCCTCATCTGAGGACATTGCTAGTATCACTGACGATGCAGGGCTGAAGGAATTGTATATGATAGGCATGTACAAAAGCCTCAAAGGGCATCAGACTCTTTGTTATGTGCTTAAAAAGCAGATCCTCAACAGAAATCCTAGAAAAGAGGGTATTGCCTTTGAGAGGAAACTCAATGCTGATGGAACATATTGGAAGCCTGAGCAGTACCCCAAAACCTCATGGGTTGCTGCAAAGGGACCTCCAGTTGATCCATCTAACTTATCTGGCTTTACATGTGAATCTCCTCATTCTTCTGATGAGTCATTTGACTCCAACTATAAACTATTCAAAAATCTAGATATGTTTGCTAGATATGTTGACTTCGATCACAAGGTATACCGCTCCATGATTGGTTCTTTATTGTACTTATGTGCATCTAGGCCAGATATAATGCTTAGTGTTTGCATGTGTGCCTGATTTCAAGCTACACCAAAGGAATCACACCATAAGGCTGTGAAGCATATTCTTCGATATCTAGCTCACACACCAACACTAGGATTATGGTACCCCAAGGGCTCTGCTTTTGATCTCATTGGATATTCTGACTCTGAATATGCTGGTGATCGTGTGGACCGCAAGTCAACATCTGGTACTTGTCATTTCCTCGGACGATCTTTGGTCTGTTGGTCCTCGAAGAAACAGAACTGCGTATCACTGTCTACTGCTAAAGCTGAGTATATTGCTGCTAGTTCTTGCTGTGCTCAATTGTTGTGGATGAAGCAAACTCTCAAGGACTTGTTGGGTTTCGTAGTAATTTCAAAAATTTCCTATGCGCACACAGGATCATGTGATGCATAGCAACGAGAGGAGAGTGTTGTCTACGTACCCAACGCAGACCGACTGCGGAAGCGATGACACGACGTAGAGGAAGTAGTCGTACGTCTTCACGATCCAACCGATCAAGCACCGAAACTACGGCACCTCCGAGTTCGAGCACACGTTCAGCTCGATGACGATCCCCGGACTCCGATCCAGCAAAGTGTCGGGGAAGAGTTTCGTCAGCACGACGGCGTGGTGACGATCTTGATGAACTACAGCAGCAGGGCTTCGCCTAAACTCCGCTACAGTATTATCGAGGAATATGGTGGCAGGGGGCACCGCACACGGCTAAGGAATCGATCACGTGGATCAACTTGTGTCAACTTGTGTGTTTAGAGGTGCCCCTGCCTCCGTATATAAAGGAGGAGAGGAGGGAGGCTGGCCGGCCAAGGGGGGAGGCGCAGGAGAGTCCTACTCCCTCTGGGAGTAGGATTCCCCCTCCAATCCTAGTCCAACTAGGATTCCTCGGAGGGGAAAAGAGGAGGAGGGGGCCGGCCACCTCTCCTAGTCCTAATAGGACTAGGGGAAGGGGGTGGTGCGCAGCCCATCTAGGGCAGCCCCTTCTCTTTTCCACTAAGGCCCACTATGGCCCAAATAGCTCCCGGGGGGTTCCGGTAACCCTCTCGGTAACCCGGTAAAATCCCGATTTCACCCGGAACACTTCCGATGTCCAAACATAGACTTCCAATATATCAATCTTTATGTCTCGACCATTTCGAGACTCCTCGTCATGTCCGTGATCACATCCGGGACTCCGAACAACCTTCGGTACATCAAAAATGCATAAACTCATAATATAACTGTCATCGTAACCTTAAGCGTGCGGACCCTACGGGTTCGAGAACAATGTAGACATGACCGAGACACGTCTCCGGTCAATAACCAATAGCGGGACCTGGATGCCCATATTGGCTCCTACATATTCTACGAAGATCTTTATCGGTCAGACCGCATAACAACATACGTTGTTCCCTTTGTCATCGGTATGTTACTTGCCCGAGATTCGATCGTCGGTATCCAATACCTAGTTCAATCTCGTTACCTGCAAGTCTCTTTACTCGTTCCGTAATACATCATCTCACAACTAACATATTAGTTGTAATGCTTGCAAGGCTTATGTGATGTGTATTACCGAGAGGGCCCAGAGATACCTCTCCGACAATCGGAGTGACAAATCCTAATCTCGAAATACGCCAACCCAACATCGACCTTTGGAGACACCTGTAGTACTCCTTTATAATCACCCAGTTACGTTGTGACGTTTGGTAGTACCCAAAGTGTTCCTCCGGTAAACGGGAGTTGCATAATCTCATAGTCATAGGAACATGTATAAGTCATGAAGAAAGCAATAGCAACATACTAAACGATCGTGTGCTAAGCTAATGGAATGGGTCATGTCAATCAGATCATTCAACTAATGATGTGACCTCGTTAATCAAATAACAACTCATTGTTCATGGTCAGGAAACATAACCATCTTTGATTAACGAGCTAGTCAAGTAGAGGCATACTAGTGACACTTTGTTTGTCTATGTATTCACACATGTATTATGTTTCCGGTTAATACAATTCTAGCATGAATAATGAACATTTATCATGATTATAAGGAAATAAATAATAACTTTATTATTGCCTCTAGGGCATATTTCCTTCAGTCTCCCACTTGCACTAGAGTCAATAATCTAGTTCACATCGCCATGTGATTTAACAGCAATAGTTCACATCACCATGTGATTAACACCCATAGTTCACATCGATATGTGATCAACACCCAAAGGGTTTTACTAGATTCAGTCATCTAGTTCACATCGCTATGTGATTAACACCCAAGGAGTACTAAGGTGCGATCATGTTTTGCTTGTGAGAGAATCTTAGTCAACGGGTCTGTCACATTCAGATCCGTAAGTATTTTGCAAATATTTATGTCAACAATGCTCTGCACGGAGCTACTCTAGCTAATTGCTCCCACTTTCAATATGTATCTAGATCAAGACTTAGAGTCATCTAGATTAGTGTCAAACTTGCATCGGCGTAACCTTTTACGACGAACCTTTTTCCATAATCGAGAAACATATCCTTATTCCACTAAGGACAATTTTGACCGCTCTCCAGTGATCTACTCCTAGATCACTATTGTACTCCCTTGCCAAACTCAGTGGTATGGCATACAATAGATCTGGTATACAGCATGGCATACTTTATAGAACCTATGACTGAGGCATAGGGAATGACTTTCATTCTCTTTCTATTTTCTGCCGTGGTCGGGCTTTGAGTCTTACTCAACTTAACACCTTGCAACACAGGCAAGAACTCCTTCTTTGACTATTCCATTTTGAACTATTTCAAAAATTTATCAAGGTATGTATTTATTGAAAAAATCTTATCAAGCGTCTTCATCTATCTATATAGATCTTGATGCTCAATGTGTAAGCAGCTTCACCAAGGTCTTTCTTTGAAAAACTTTTATTCAAGTATCCTTTCATGCTTTGCAGAATAATTCTACATTATTTCCGATCAACAATATGTCATTCACATATACTTATCAGAAATGTTGTAGTGCTCGCACTCACTTTCTTGTAAATACAGGCTTCACTGTAAGTCTGTACAATAACTATATGCTTTGATCAACTTATCAAAGCGTATATTCCAACTCCGAGATTCTTGCACCAGTCCATAAATGGATCGCTGGAGCTTGCACACTTTGTTAGCTCCCTTTGGATCGACAAAACTTTCTGGTTGCATCATATACAACTCTTCTTCCAGAAATCCATTCAGGAATGCAGTTTTGACATCCATCTGCCAAATTTCATAATCATAAAATGCGGCAATTGCTAACATGATTCGGACAGACTTTTAAGCATCGATACGAGTAAGAAAATCTCATCGTATTCAACACCTTGAACTTTGTCAAAAAACCTTTTTCGACAAGTCTAGCTTTGTAGATAGTAACACTACTATCAACGTCCGTCTTCCTCTTGAAGATCCATTTATTCTTAATGACTCACCGATCATCGGGCAAGTCAATCAAAGTCTACACTTTGTTCTCATACATGGATCATATCTCAGATTTCATGGCCTCAAGCCATTTCGTGGAATCTGGGCTCATCATTGCTTCCTCATAGTTCGTAGGTTCATCATGGTCTAGTAACATGACTTCCAGAACATGATTACCGTACCACTCTGGTGCAGATCTTACTCTGGAAGACCTACGAGGTTTGGTAGTAACTTGATCTGAAGTTTGATGATCGTCATCATTAACTTCCTCACTTATTGGTGTAGGAATCACTGGAACTGATTTCTGTGATGAACTACTTTCCAATAAGGGAGAAGGTATAATTACCTCATCAAGTTCTACTCTCCTCCCACTCACTTCTTTCGAGAGAAACTCCTTCTCTGGAAAGGATCCATTTTAGCAACGAATGTCTTGCCTTCGGATCTGTGATAGAAGGTGTACCCAACAATTTCCTTTGGGTATGAAGACGCACTTCTCCGATTTGGGTTCGAGCTTATCAGGATGAAACCTTTTTCACATAAGCATCGCAGCCCCAAACTTTAAGAAACAACAGGTTTGGTTTACTGCTAAACCATAGTTCATACAGTGTCGTCTCAACGGATTTAGATGGTGCCCTATTTTAAAACGTGAATGCAGCTGTCTCTAATGCATAACCCCAAAACGATAGTGGTAAAGAGATATCATAGATCGCACCATATCAAATAAAGTGCGGTTACGACGTTCGGACACACCATAACGATGTGGTGTTCCAGGTGGCGTGAGCTGTGAAACTATTCCACATTGTTTTAATTGAAGACCAAACTCGTAACTCAAATATTTGTCTCCGCGATCAGATCGCAGAAACTTTATTTTCTTGTTACGATGATTTTTCCACTTCACTCTGAAATTCTTTGAACCTTTCAACTATTTCAGACTTATGTTTCATCAAGTAGATATACCCATATCTGCTCAAATCATCTTGTGAAGGTCAGAAAACAACGATGCTTGCCACGAGCAACAGCACTCATTGGATCACATACATCGGTATGTATTATTTCCAACAAGTCAGTAACTCGTTCCATTGTTCCGAAGAACGGAGTTTTAGTCATCTTGCCCAAAAGGCACGGTTCGCAAGCATCAAATGATTCATAACCAAGTGATTCCGAAAATCCATCTTTATGGAGTTTTTTTCATGCGCTTTACACCGATATGACCCAAACGGCAGTGCCACAAATAAGTTGCACTATCATTATTAACTTTGCATCTTTTGGCATCAATATTATGAATATGTGTATCACTACGATCGAGATCCAATGAACCATTTTCATTGGGTGTGTAACCATATAAGGTTTTATTCATGTAAATAGAACAACAGTTTATTCTCTTACTTAAATGAATAACCGTATTGCAATAAACATGATCAAATCATATTCATGCTCAACGCAAACACCAAATAACATTTATTTAGGTTCAACACTAATCCCGAAAGAATAGGGAGTGTGCGATGATGATCATATCAATCTTGAAACTACTTTCAACACACATCATCACTTCACCCTTAACTAGTTTCTGTTTATTCTGCAACTCCCGTTTCGAGTTACTACTCTTAGCAACTGAACCAGTACCAAATACCGAGGGGTTGCTATAAACATTAGTAAAGCACACATCAAACACCTGTATATCAAATATACCCTTTTTCACTTTGCCATCCTTCTTATCCACCAAATATTTAGGGTAGTTCCGCTTCCAGTGACCATTTCCTTTGCAGTGTAAGCACTCAGTTTCAGGCTTTGGTTCAGCTTTGGGCTTCTTCGTGGGAGTGACAACTTGCTTGTCAATCTACTTGAAGTTCCCCTTTCTTTCCCTTTGCCCTTTTCTTGAAACTAGTGATCTTGTCAATCATCAACACTTGATGCTCTTTCTTGATTTCTACCTTCGTTGATTTCAACATCACGAAGAGCTCGGGAATCATTTTCATCATCCCTTGCATACTATAGTTCATCACGAAGTTCTACTAACTTGGTGATGGTGACTAGAGAATTCTGTCAATCACTATCTTATCTGGAAGATTAACTCCCACTTGATTCAAGCGATTGAAGTACCCAGACAATCTGAGCACATGCTCACTAGTTGAGTGATTCTCCTCCATCTTTTAGCTATAAAACTTGTTGGAGACTTCATATCTCTCAACTCGGGTATTTGCTTGAAATATTAACTTCAATTCCTGGAACATCTCATATGGTCCATGACGTTCAAAACGTCTTTGAAGTCCCGATTCTAAGCCGTTAAGCATGGTGCACTAAACTATCAAGTAGTCATCATATTGAGCTAGCCAGACGTTCATAACTTCTGCATCTGCTCCTGCAATAGGTCTGTCACCTAGCGGTGCATTAAGGACATAATTCTTCTGTGCAGCAATGAGGATTTAACCTCAGATCACGGATCAAATCCGCAACATTGCTACTAACATTTTTCAACACAATTTTCTCTAGGAACATATCAAAATAAACACAGGGAAGCAACAACGCGAGCTATTGATCTACAACATGATTTGCAAAATACTACCAGGACTAAGTTCATGATAAATTTAAGTTCAATTTAATCATATTACTTAAGAACTCCCACTTAGATAGACATCTCTCTAGTCATCTAAGTGATCACGTGATCCATATCAACTAAACCATGTCCGATCATCACGTGAGATGGAGTAGTTTCAATGGTGAACATCACTATGTTGATCATATCTACTATATGATTCACGCTCGACCTTTCGGTCTCCGTGTCCCGAGGCCATATCTGTATATGCTAGGCTCGTCAAGTTTAACCTGAGTATTCTGCGTGCGCAACTGTTTTGCACCCGTTGTATTTGAACGTAGAGCCTATCACACCCGATCATCACGTGGTGTCTCAGCACGAAGAACTTTCGCAACGGTGCATACTCAGGGAGAACACTTCTTGATAATTTAGTGAGAGATCATCTTATAATGCTACCGTCAATCAAAGCAAGATAAGATGCATAAAAAGATAAACATCACATGCAATCAATATAAGTGATATGATATGGCCATCATCATCTTGTGCTTGTGATCTCCATCTCCGAAGCACCGTCATGATCACCATCGACACCGGCGCGACACCTTGATCTCCATCGTAGCATCGTTGTCGTCTCGCCAATCTTATGCTTCCACGACTATCACTACCGTTTAGTAATAAAGTAAAGCATTACATCGCGATTGCATTGCATACAATAAAGCGACAACCATATGGCTCCTGCCAGTTGCCGATAACTTGGTTACAAAACATGATCATCTCATACAATAAAATTCAGCATCATGCCTTGACCATATCACATCACAACATGCCCTGCAAAAACAAGTTAGACGTCCTCTACTTTGTTGTTGCATGTTTTACGTGGCTGCTACGGGCTTAAGTAAGAACCAATCTCACCTACGCATCAAAACCACAACGATAGTTTGTCAAATAGACTCCGTTTTAACCTTCGCAAGGACCGGGCATAGCCATACTTGGTTCAACTAAAGTTGGAGAGGCAGTCGCCCGCAAGCCATCTCTGTGCAAAGCACGTCGAGGGAACCGGTCTCGCGTAAGCGTACGCGTAAGGTTGGTCCGGGTCGTCTCGTCCAACAATACCGCCGAACCAAAGTATGACATGCTGGTAGGCAGTATGACTTGTATCGTCCACAACTCACTTGTGTTCTACTCGTGCATATAACATCAACATAAATAACCTAGGCTCGGATGCCACTGTTGGGTTTCGTAGTAATTTCAAAAATTTCCTACGCGCACACAGGATCATGTGATGCATAGCAACGAGAGGAGAGTGTTGTCTACGTACCCAACGCAAACCGACTGCGGAAGCGATGACACGACGTAGAGGAAGTAGTCGTACGTCTTCACGATCCAACCGATCAAGCACCGAAACTACGGCACCTCCGAGTTCGAGCACACGTTCAGCTCGATGACGATCCCCGGACTCCGATCCAGCAAAGTGTCAGGGAAGAGTTTCGTCAGCACGACGGCGTGGTGACGATCTTGATGAACTACAGCAGCAGGGCTTCGCCTAAACTCCGCTACAGTATTATCGAGGAATATGGTGGCAGGGGGCACCGCACACGGCTAAGGAATCGATCACGTGGATCAACTTGTGTCAACTTGTGTGTTTAGAGGTGCCCCTGCCTCCGTATATAAAGGAGGAGAGGAGAGGAGGCTGGCCGGCCAAGGGGGGGAGGCGCAGGAGAGTCCTACTCCCTTTGGGAGTAGGATTCCCCCTCCAATCCTAGTCCAACTAGGATTCCTCGGAGGGGAAAAGAGGAGGAGGGGGCCGGCCACCTCTCCTAGTCCTAATAGGACTAGGGGAAGGGGGTGGCGCGCAGCCCATCTAGGGCAGCCCCTTCTCTTTTCCACTAAGGCCCACTATGGCCCAAAAAGCTCCCGGGGGGTTCTGGTAACCCTCTCGGTATTCCGGTAAAATCCCGATTTCACCCGGAACACTTCCGATATCCAAATATAGGCTTCCAATATATCAATCTTTATGTCTCGACCATTTCGAGACTCCTCGTCATGTCCGTGATCACATCCGGGACTCCGAACAACCTTCGGTACATCAAAATGCATAAACTCATAATATAACTGTCATCGTAACCTTAAGCGTGCGGACCCTACGGGTTCGAGAACAATGTAGACATGACCGAGACACGTCTCCGGTCAATAACCAATAGCGGGACCTGGATGCCCATATTGGCTCCTACATATTCTACGAAGATCTTTATCGGTCAGACCGCATAACAACATACGTTGTTCCCTTTGTCATCGGTATGTTACTTGCCCGAGATCCGATCGTCGGTATCCAATACCTAGTTCAATCTCGTTACCGGCAAGTCTCTTTACTCGTTCCGTAATACATCATCTCACAACTAACATATTAGTTGTAATGCTTGCAAGGCTTATGTGATGTGTATTACCGAGAGGGCCCAGAGATACCTCTCCGACAATCGGAGTGACAAATCCTAATCTCGAAATACGCCAACCCAACATCGACCATTGGAGACACCTGTAGTACTCCTTTATAATCACCCAGTTACGTTGTGACGTTTGGTAGTACCCAAAGTGTTCCTCCGGTAAACGGGAGTTGCATAATCTCATAGTCGTAGGAACATGTATAAGTCATGAAGAAAGCAATAGCAACATACTAAACGATCGGGTGCTAAGCTAATGGAATGGGTCATGTCAATCAGATCATTCTACTAATGATGTGACCTCGTTAATCAAATAACAACTCAATGTTCATGGTTAGGAAACATAACCATCTTTGATTAACGAGCTAGTCAAGTAGAGGCATACTAGTGACACTCTGTTTGTCTATGTATTCACACATGTATTATGTTTCCGGTAAATACAATTCTAGCATGAATAATAAACATTTATCATGATTATAAGGAAATAAATAATAACTTTATTATTGCCTCTAGGGCATATTTCCTTCAGGACTACGACATCAACATGAAGAACGTGCCTCTCTACTGTGACAATGAGAGTGCCATCAAGATTGCTCACAACCCATTTCAGCACTCAAAGACAAATCACATTCAGATTCGTCATCATTTTCTTCGTGATCATGTGTTGAAGGGCGATATTGCTATTGAACATGTGAAGATTGAAGAATAGCTAGCTGATATCTTCACATAGCCCTTGGATGAGAAGAGATTTAGCAAGTTGCGGTGTGAGCTAAATATCTTAGAGTCTTCGAATGTTCTTTGAAAAGGACACACATCCTAACACTTACGCAAAATTGATGACTTAGATGTGCAACACATGAAGAAACATTTTTCTTCAATCAATGAATAATAACACTCTAAGTGTGAAGAAATTAATGAACAATTTGATTCTCAGAACCCTACGACAATTGTACGCGGTGTCTGAAATCATCATTCTTGTACGGTGGGTCACACCACCGCCAAAGTTGAAAAATCTTCAATTTGAGTTTTTCCTCAGTTTTGAAATTCTTTAGTTTTTCAAATTCTTCAACTTTGCAAAATCTTCACTATTTCCGACGTTTTTCTTCATTAGCTATATATATATGGGTTTATGTCCTCTACAGCATTCACTTATGGCTATTTCTTCAAGTTGGATTTTCTGCTAAGTGAATGTGATCGGACCCTTCCCCTCTATGCTATACTCAACCCAATCTATTCACAAATTCTTCATGTGCGTTCTATTTGAAACTCGTTCAAAATCTTCACTATGTCCTGTTAGCTGAAGAAATTGCGAACAAAACTTTAAAACTAATCTTATCCAAATTTTCGGTTTTGCCGCTCAGACCGTCCCGTATCCCACGATAGACTTATCTATTCACCCACGATCTAACACGATCTCCACTATTCAGTACGTGGGTGACACATGTCAAGCGAATGAGAAGGCCCAGGGGCATGTTCATCCTAAATCTTCAGGCAAACAGTTTTTCACTGCGACTATAAATCCCCCTCACCCTTCCTCACTTCCTTTACTCCGCTCGACCGCTCTCAATCTCGCTCGAGCTTCTCAAACCCTAGTGCCGCCACTACTCCATCGTCGCCGGTGAGGAAGAGCTTCACTGCCTCGACCTCGTCGTCGTCGTACTCGCGCCGACTGCGGAAATCTTCACTCCGTCGCCGCCGTAGCTGTCTTCCTCCGCCAAGTTAGGGTGTGGAAGATCTGAACTGACGAGCTTCAAATCTACATTTCTCAGTTCGTCGTGTTCTTCAATCATGGTAATTAAAAGTTACTTTTACTGCCCTCTTTGATTCAAATTTTTCCCACAAAATCTTCAAAGGTGTTTTTATTCATTAAATCCTCACACACAAAACACCTCACTAGTCATCTGTTCTTGATTCGTTTCCCTAAGCATCATTTTCTTCAAGATTCCTCAATTGTGTGGATCGTCGATCTATACAACTCTGGAACCTAGGACAAAGTACGCTTAGCGAAATTCTTCAAGACTCATCTGGTCAAATTCCTCAAACTTGTTGATTTTGAAAAACCTTCTGAGAACGCATATGACCTCTTCAAATTCCTCGCAACTATACTCTGTTCACAGGTACTCATGTCTGCTGCTGAATCACTAGGTTCTCATCAACTTAACTCATTTGCAGTGTTCCTTGAAGAAAAGTTGCATACTTCTTCAGAGTGTTCAATTGTTCAAATTCCTCATCTAAAGAATATGGCTGAAGGTAAGAAACCACAGAAAGGAGGAAAGAAGCCTGAGGTCATGACTGCTTTTGAGATCCCTGATGACATTTATAAGGACTATTGCACACCTGATGAAGCCAAGTTCGGCAAAGAGAACAAAAATCAGCGCAAGGTGCGCATATAGAGGATTGAAAGGAGATGGGCAAGAGAATGGAGGGAGTACAGATATGTAACTCCAAAGTATATGAAGAAATTTGCTCTAAATCCTCCATGCCCAAGAGCTCCATTGGCACCTGGTCAACAAGTTGATCCCACCAGCATCAAGCGTGGTGAGGATTTTCCTGAAGAATGGGCCAAACGCCAAGCCAAGTTGGCAAGACAAGCCAAAGAAGCAGTGAGGAAATTTAATGAAGACTCTGCTGCTGCTGCTGCTGCCACAAAGGCCTCTGGCAAGCCTAGGAAATCTATGGCCAAGATGCCCGCTCACAAGACAAGTGCTTCATCAACTGCGCCCTCACGACCAAGTTCCTCAGCAATGCCCTCACGGCCAGTATCTTCAAAGCCCTCACAGCCAATTCCTCATGCTGCTCCTGCTCCTCCAAAGTCCTCAGTCGCTCCAGCAAAGTCCTCAACACTTGTACATTTGGCCACATGCCAAAGGACTACAGGCATCTCCATTGCCTCTGGTGTCTCAGCAAGTTCCTCAGCTGCACCAAATTCTTCATCAGGCCCCACTCTGCTGAAGACAAAGGCCACTGCTGGACGAGGTCCTCGGCCTAGTCCGAAGAAGAAACAGGTTGTCTTCCATGTGCCATCTGATGATGAAGCTGATGATGATGAACTTGCAGAAATCATCAGAGATAGGCAGGAAAGGACCGCTAGAGCCAAAGGCACAAATGTGCCACTGCTTTTGGATCCTAAGGTGATCCTCGACTACATTGACCTCTAGCACAAGGACCCAAACACTCCTATGCCTAATTTTCATCTGACACCTGGCCAAAGTCATGTGCTAACCCATTTCATCAATGAGGAAAAATGAAAATTTGAGAAGGCCAGGCAAATCAAGAAAGCTCGTCCAGGAAAGAAAAGTTCCTGAGGAACAACGTTGTCAACATGACAACTGATGAACTCCTCAAGATCCAGACTGAAATCAAATCCCTAATCAATGATTTCAATGCTTATTATGCTGATTGGCAAGGAGCCAAAGTCAGGTTTGTCAAACTGACTGAGAAGTTCACCAATGTTGCAGCCCCATCGCAACAAGAAATTCCTCAAGCTGAAGCCTCTATTCAGCAAACTGAAGAACATGCCAGCACCGCTGATGACTTTCAGCCTGCTGAAGAAAATGCTAGTTCCAGGGCTGATGACTCCATTCCAGCCACTGAAGACATTGCCAGGGCATCCACTAGTGGTGCACCTGAAGAAAGTGAAGTTGACAGGGCAACTGCACCAGTTGCGCCTGAGGAAATACAGACAGATTCCTCAGCTCCTCCTGCGCCTACCCCAACTCCTACCCTTCCATCTGCATCAGATGTGAGGAAGACCATGGCTGTAGAGAAAGCTGCAGTGAAGAAAAGGAAAGCTTCATCTGCTTCAGTTTCTTCAGCTCCGAAGAAAATGAAGACTATGACCAGCTCATTTGAAAATCCTATTGATGTTGTTCCAATTTCCACCATGCCATCAAAGGAGCTTGTTCCTTATGGTGAAGAATATGTGATCCCTAGCAGATCTGATGAAGAACATCATTCTTCTGCTTTGTCAGAGCAGATTGATGAAGAAATTGAAGTGGATGCGATCCCTTCAACTCATGCTGTTTCCTCGCCCATGCCTCAGTTCACAGCGGAAGAGGCTGGCGTTGAAGAACTTGAAGATGAAGACGTGGACATTGGATGCACCACGCCTGTGATGAATGATGACTTTTGGGAAAGTCAGCATCCCAATTCTCCACACTTCACCCCACTACAGCAAATACCTCAGTCCCCTGCACCAACTGTTCAAATGGGCTCTGAAGAAACTCATCCCACTTCGTCTGTGCATGAAGAAATTCCAGCCACTAGTGCTGAAGAAACTGCTGCTGCTAATCCCCTGAACATGGAGACTGCTACTGAAGAGGAACCAGAAATTCCTCAGGTTGTGTTGCAACTCACTGACACTCCTGTGCCCAAGCCAAAGGATCCATTGTCAAAGAAGCAAAAGTTCAAGGCTGCTGATTTCTTCAACGAGCATGTGTTCTTCACTTCATATAATCCCTATGATTCTGCTCGCATAAGGAAGAGGCGTTTCTGGACTACTAGTCAAGCACATTTTTATTCCTCTGTGCTTTTTGACAAAGACAAAGTCTTCGATCATGAGCACCTTCCTCACGTGGATATGGAATCTCTGCCGTGCTTCGAGCTAGCCCTCAGTGTTCTTCACGATGCTGGACTGCTGAATTTCTGCACTGACATCTGTGATTGGAATGAAGAACTCATTCTTCTATTCTATGCGACGCTGCACATCACAGGAAATTCTGAAGATGTGAACTCATGGGTGCTGGACTGGATGTCCGAAAACACTCACTACAAGGCACCAACAACTGAATTGCTTCGTGCCCTCCCACTCAGTCCTCCCCTTGATGGTGCATGCTGCATCTACAATGAACCTGAGCTTACAAATCACTACATGCAAGTGCTGATGAAGCCTTTGAAGCCAAGGCAGGCCCCACAAACCAAATTCCTCGTAAAGGAATTACTGTATGTGCCACGGACTGTCTATCGCATTCTGACGAAGACAATAAGTCCAATCAAGGGCCATGACTCAAATGATGCACAAGTCGTTGGCATCATGAAGAACATGCTTTTCAATATCATTCATGGCGTTCCCATCAACTTCCATGATTTCTTCATGAGGACTCTGGCAAACATTGCTATGTCACCATTTGAGCTGAAGCCTTATGCGCCATGGATTATGAGATTCATCAGATCAAGGTCTTCACTCAACTACAAGGCTGATACTCTGAACCATGGCAGTTTCTTGCCACCAATTGAAGTCCTCAAAAGGACATATTCCTCAGCTGATGACAAAGGCAAGGCAACTGCTGTGATAGATGAAGGCATTCGTCCATTGGATGGTCAATTTCGCAAGGCTGCATCCTACTCCACCAATGATGACTCTGCCACACATGATTCTGCCGCCAACACCTTTGCCAAGCAAATTCCTCAAGCCACAGCTCCCAGGGTGATGACTGATCGTGAGTTACTCCTCAATCTTCATCAGAAAGTTGATCGCAATCATAAATGGGTCAAGCGTCAGTTTGGTTCCATTCTTTACAACATGACCTCAACCCACAATGCTGTGAAGAAAAACCAATACTACCTCCATGAAACCTTCAACCGTACCTGGGCTGTTCTATCTCACATCTACATTGCCGAAGACTTGAAGAACATGGGTCTCAAGGAAGAATTTGACTGGACTGCACCTCCACCGAAGAAATTCAAGAAAGTCAAAGTTCCTTCCTTGGTGGCCAGCTCCTATTCTTCATCGCGCTACATTGATGAAAATGAAGACTTGGACGACACTGCGGCTGGCCCTACTACGACAACCGACCCCAGCAACGCTGGCGCTCCTCCATCAACTTGATAATCTTCAGGGGCGTTAGTCCTTAGTTTCGATCCTTTTGGTCATTCGATGACAAAGCGGGAGAAATCTGAGTTAGTCTTCAAGCGGGTCTATTATATGGACAATCAATAAATAAAATTGTGATCCAACTTCAACACAAAGCAGTTCACCATACGTGCATGCTACGGGAATCACAAACCCCAACACAAGTATTTTTATGATCACCTCAACTAGCATGACTCTAATATCACTACCTCCATATCTCAAAACAATTATCAACCATCAAATTGATCATAGCATCCAATTCCTTTGTATGATAGTTTTTATTATACCCAACTTGGATGCTCATCATTCTAGGACCAAATTTGTAACCATAGAAAATACCATGATGTTCTAAAAGACTATCAAAATAATATAAGTGAAGCATGAGAGACTAGCAATTTCTTCAAAGTTAAGTCACCACCGTGCTCTAAAAGATATAAGTGAAGCTTTAGAGCAAAAACCACTACTAGGAAAAGGGCTATAGATGGGATGGACACTAATGGCGCACTGTACATGTGGTGCGCCATTACTAAATACTAATGGCGCACCATGTGTTGGTGCGCCATTAGTGTGCAAATACTAATGGCGCACCACATCCCACGGTGCGCCATTAGTAAAAAAAATATTTTTTTTTCAAAACTAATAATGGCGCACTGTGGGAGTGGTGCGCCATTACTAGTTGACATAGTAATGGCACACCACACCCACCGTGCGCCATTAGTAGTTTTGAAAAAAAAATTGTTAGTAATGGCGCACCTGTGGACAGTGCGAAACTAGTAATGGTGCACTGTCCACTGGTGCGCCATTACTAAGTTTTTAAAAAAAAATCAATTTTTTTTCTTTTTTTCTTTTCAAAACTAGTAATGGCGCACCGTGGGTGTGGTGCGCCATTACTAAACTAGTAATGGCGCACCACACCCACGATGCGCCATTACTAACTTGGCCCAAAAGTTCCCGAATGCACCCCCCCCTGGACCGCCTTTTCAGTTTAAAAAAATAAATAAAAGAAAATGATAAAAATGTTAAAAAAAATAAAAGAAAATAAGTTTCCCATGTGATATGTGGTCTAGTTGTTGGGAAAATTTACAAATATGAATTTCGACTTTATTTGCAAAATCTCTCTGGAAATTTGTAAAATGGCCATCACTTTTGCATACGAACTCGGATTAAAAAGTTTTTTATATGAAAAATCATCTACTCGAAAAGTTAAACATTTTCAAAATCCCCAAAAACCTAACAGAAAAAAGTTACGGGGCTTTCAAGATCTAGAGGCAAAAAAATTCAAAATATTTCAAACTTACTAGTGGCAGACCATGGATGTGGTGCGCCACTAGTAATAGAAAAAAATTGGTTTTGAATTTTTTTATTGAATTGTTTTTGAAAAAATGATACGTAATATGACCGGGAAGTTTGAAATATTTTTCAAAATTTCATCATAGTCATGAACATGAACAAAGTCCTAAACATCAACAAGGTATAATAGGATTGATATGCTAGATATATCAACAAGTGCCTGTGAAGTGAGCTGTTGCTGGGGTTGGATAGAACTCTGAAGTTAAGCGTGGTTGGGCTGGAGTAGTGTGAGGATGGGTGACCTTTCGAGAAGTTTGACCACGGAGTATGATTTGACCTGTGTTTAAGCATATTGACCCGAGATTAAGCCATAGTTACCTGAGATTAAGAAAAAAACAAAAAAATATTTAAAAAAAATTTAAAAAAATTCTGAATTTTTTTTTGAAAAAAAATGTTACTAATGGCGCACTTCTATGTGGTGCGCCATTAGTATACCAGATACTAATGGCGCACCGTGGGCTATACTAATGGCGCACCAGTGGTGCGCCATTAGTATACCAGATAATAATGGCGCACCAGAGGTGCGCCATTAGTAAAAAATACTAGTGTCGTGATACTAATGGCGCACCGGTAGTGCGCCATTAGTAGGCAAAACCAGTGCGCCATTAGTAGGCCTTTTCCTAGTAGTGAACTATCAAGCTCAAAAGATATAAGTGAAGCACATAGCATATTCTAATAAATTCAATCAAGTAGGCTTCTCCTAAAAAGGTGTGTACAGCAAGGATGATTGTGGTAAACTAAAAATCAAAGATTAATATAATACACGACGCTCCAAGCAAAACACATATCATGTGGCGAATAAAAATATAGCTCCAAGTAAAGTTATCAATGAACGAAGACGAAAAAGGGGGTGCCTTCCCGGGGCATCCCCAAGCTTAGGATTTTGTCTATCTTTGAATATCTTGGGGTTCCATGGGCATACCCAAGCTTGGGCTCTTGCCACTCCTTATTCCATAGTCCATCAATGCTTTACCCAAAACTTGAAAACTTCACAACACAAAACTCAACAGGAAATCTTATAAGCTCCGTTAGTGAAAGAAAACAAAACCACCACATAAGGTATTGTAATGAAATCATTCTATATTTATTTTGGTGTTAAACCTACTGTATTCCAACTTCTCTATGGTTTATAAACTATTTTACTAGCCATAGATGCATCAAAATAAGCAAACAACACATGAAAAACAGAACAGTCTGTAGCAATCTGTAACAAATGCAAACTTATGTAACTCTAAAATCCTACCAAATTAGGAAGTCCTGGACAATTTGTCTATTGACCAGAATCAAAAAGAATCAATGCAAAAGCACGTTTTTGTGATTTAACAGAACTAAATTTGTGCGCGCAAAGTTTCTGTTTGGCACAAACTATCATCATAAGTTATCGTATAGGTTCTACTTGGCACAAACACTAATTAAAAGATAAAAACACACCTAAACAGAAGGTAGATGCAATATTTATTACTAAACGGGAACAAAAACAAAAAACACAAAGAAAATCAGGTTGCCTCCCAACTAGCGCTATCGTTTAACGCCCCTAGCTAGGCATAAAAGCGAAGATAGATCTAAGTAGTGCCATCTTTGGCACTAAACTCCTCAATAGAGCACTTGTAATCTTTAGGGGTTTCTCCCTTTTAGCAATGATTAAACCTTTAGGCAAAAATTCAAGAAATTCGTTTGTATCAAAAGGTTCCTTAGCAATAGAGAGACAATTGGGATGAATACTTATGGATTGGAGATCCGCGTCTCCTTTACTAGAAGATTCCCCATTATTTTTAGGAACATAAATAAACTTGGCAGTTTTGGTAGGGGGTTTTGGAGTGTTTTTCATGGAAGAAAACGCGGAACCTAAGTTGGTAATGATATCCTCAAGTTTACCGATTCTTTCAGAATCTAGATCTATTTTTTTCATTAACTATAGGTTCTTTCTCTTTAAGGTTTTTCAAAGTAACTCCAACCCTAGATCCATATTGGGTAATGTGATTATGGATCTTTTTATCCAAATTTTCAATCAACTCGATAGTGGCCATTTTATTTTCAATAATATCAAGCCGTTGCATTACATGTTCTAAGGTTAAAACCGTTCCATTAACCAAAAGAGGTGGTGGGCCAAACAAATATAACATAGCATTATAAGCATCAAATGTATGGCTACTCAAGAAATCCCCTCCGGCAACGGTATCAAGAACACATCTATTCCAAGGAGTAATGCCTATGTAAAAATTGCGAAGAAGAACGGAAGTAGAAACCTTCCTAGTAGATTTATTTTGAGCATTGCAAACTCTATGCCAAGCATATTTTAAATTTTCTCCCTCCCTTTGCTTAAAATTCAGAATTTCATGTCCGGGAGTAATAATAAGGATATGAGGACTAGCCATAACGACAAAGTAAAATATCTAACACACGAGCAAACAGAAAAAGGCAAGCGAAAGAGAGAAAGAGGAGATTGGGAAAGAGAGGGCGAATAAAACAACAAGGGTGAAGTGGGGGAGAGGAAAACGAGAGGCAAATGGCAAATAATGTAAATGCGAGGGATATGAGTTTGTGATGGGTACTTGGTATGTCTTGACTTGAGCGAAGACCTCCCCGGCCACGGCGCCTATTGGAGATATAACTACTGAGTGTAAACCGGCCAGGAGTGTCCGGTTCACCCTCGATTACATTGAAGCCCACGAAGATTCAGAAGATGGCGCTTTACTAGTGAAGCTTAGAGGCCTAGAGCCCAAGGGCGGATTAAGGCCCATAGTAGTAAACTGCCAAGGTTATGTAACTTGTAATGTAAGTTAGGAAAGGAGAGACCGAGCCAGACACTTGTATGAGTCGGCCTCGGGACTCTGTAGACCGGCCGGGCGTCAAACTATGTATATAAAGGGATGATCCAGCGGCGGTTCAGGGACAAGAAACAACAACTCGAGACTCGGGCAAGCGTATTTGCTCCCTGGTCATCAAAACCCAATCAATCTCATCACAACTAGATGTAGGCTTTTACCTTCATTGAAGGGGCCGAACTAGTATAAAACTCCCGTGTCCCTTGTCCGGTTTAACCCCTTAAAGCTAACCCGTTGCCATGGCTCCACGACTAAGTCCTTTCATGAGGACATCTGACATGTTAATTACATGACAGTTGGCGCCCACTGTGGGGCTATCGCACGATGGTTTCGAGTTCTTGAAGGGCAGCTTTGAAGGACTCAAGGGGTACGTGGTTGGCCGGATGACCAAGAGTCATCGTGGCAAGCTCTACATCAATGACGAAGGATGGGGCCCCGAGGCCGTCTCAATCGAGTATGGGTACCGGGTCCCCTTTGGCGGAATTCATGTCTTCATCGGCAAGATCGGCGAACGGGGCCCTGAGCCGGACATCTGCACCGACCTCGTCGAGACGGCTCAGCGTGCGAGTCCAGCCCGGGTTAAGCCCGCCATGAAGTGTGCGTTCATAGGATGTGTCCATGGGATCAGATCTGAACCGGTGTCTGAAGGCGAGACGGCTGCTTATTCCGACGGCGAGTCATCCACTGGCGAAACCGAGTCCTTGTACCAGGTTCATAACGGTGTGTCTGAAGGATATTCCGATGGCAACAGTATTCCGGACCTCCTTAAACCGCCAAGTCGGGTTGCTGTTTACATGGCCGGAACACAGCCCACTTTGCCGTCTTCATCTACAGTGGCAATGAATACCAGATCAGCAGCCACGATAGGAGCCCCGGCGCGCCGACCGGCTCAAGTCCTCTCCGGTTTGATGGATGCCTGGGCGACCTTGTTAACCACGGCGGTTACCCCGGAGACGCGGGATCAGCACAATGCGGACATTGCGAAGTTGAAGGACCAGATAACGCAGGCTAAGGAGGACCTGGCAATTGAGGATGCGAGGATGGCTGAAGAACGAGCCGCTTTAGATGCCCAGTCACAGCAGATACAGGCACAGAATTACCGACTCATGCTGGATCGGACCGCATCGGAAGATGTAATGCGAAGAAAGTACCGGTCTCGTCTGTCGTCGGTCTATGAAGGACTGAACCTCTTTCAAACACCAGGCGCTGGGCCGAGCAATCCGGCAGCTGCAAACCGAACTGATGCACCTAGGACAGCTCCGGATCAACTACGGATAACAGAACAGCCCCGACGAACGGATAACCCGCCACAATATGTGACCACACCGTCGGGTCACTTCTCAAGTCCTCTGGATAATATGATTGCCACAGCATCTCGCCTGGCAGCCATTCCAATAGAGGGAGAGTCATTACCGGCGATTGAAACGCGACGGGCTAGGGACCTTCTTCAAATGGCCGTGGTGCAGCAGCAGGCTTATTCCTATAGCCAGGATAGAATTCATTCAACCCCTCGTCCAAGCCCAAGCTATAGCAGGCACATGGATGAACCGGAAGTGTCTAGCAGTGCGCGGTGTCGTAATGCTCAAGATGTGGTGGATAATGGCAGAGCACGAAGGGAGGCCGCTTTGGGTCGTCATCAACCCGCTTCGGTTCAGCCAGCAGCGTCAGTAGACCGAGGCACCGGGCTTGCCTTCAGTTCCTAGGGAGTATTGTGTTTTATTCTGGCTCTCCGTAATGTGCGTCTGCCCAAGGATTTCAAGAGTCCATGTAAAGTGCCTAATTACACGGTGGATCAGCCACCTGAGGCGTGGGTCGAGAGTTATGAGATGGCAATGGAGATACTGGATGTGCATGAAGCGGCCTGTGAAAAGTACTTCACGATGATGTTGGAAGGGACGGCCCGTACTTGGTTGAAAAATTTACCAGCTAACTCCATCGAGTCATGGGATCAATTGAAGGCCCAGTTTATAGCCAATTTCAAAGACACGTGCAAGCAGCCCATGTCCATTGTGGATCTGGATGCTTGTGTTCAAGGGGAGAACGAGTCAACAACTCATTGGGTATGCCGGGTTTCAGAAGTTTTGCATTCGTCCGACCGGATTAACGCTGGTCAAGCGATCATAACGCTAGAGCGTAATTGCCGGTTTAAGTCACTGAAGATGAAGTTGGGACGGCTCAAGCGCCACTGCAATGACATGGGAACCCTTATGGCAGCCTTGGTCAAGTATGCCGATTCTAATAATACCAAGGATCCCGATTCTGATGAGGAGAAACCGGAGAAGGGGGGACATCATCACAACCAGGGAGGCCATGGGAATAATGGTAAGCGCAAGGCAGATAATTCAGATCTTGTGGCTAACACCAATATGCAACATCGTAAAGGTAAACCGCCCCAGCGCGGTGGAGGGATGAATCTGGAACGTTTGATGAACCAGCCCTGCCCAAAGCATGGGACCAAGGGGGCCCCTTCCACGCATCTGTGGAAAGATTGTTATATCATGAAGGAGTTCAAGAATTCCGATGTTTTCCGGTATGATCAAGGTCCGTCGGGTGGTTCAGGTCCAGGTTTTCATGGTGGTGGCAGTTCAAGCTCTAGATTTCAGAATAATCAGGGCAACCAGCATAACCAAGGTGGTAATGGCCAACAAAATAATCAAGGGAATCAGCAGCAATCAGGTTATCAAAGTCACCCCAAGCAGTTGAATGGTGGGCAGTATCATGTGTTCACTACTAGCATGTGTAAGCGAGATCAGAAGCTTCACAAAAGGGCGGTTAATGCTATTGAACCGGCAATGCCACGTTACTTACGGTGGTCCGAGCAGCCCATTGTGTGGAGCAGAGAAGATCATCCGCCCCGGGTTGACAATCCGGGTCAACTGGCTTTGGTAGTAGCACCTCAGGTGGGAGGTTACAAGTTTACCAAAGTCCTGATGGATGGAGGGAGCAGTATCAACATCCTGTACTATGAGACTTTTGGTCGTATGGGGTTGACAGACAAAAGTCTTAAACCGTCCAACACTATATTTCATGGTGTAGTACCAGGTAAATCGGCATATCCTGTTGGCAAGATCTCTTTGGAGGTTGTGTTTGGAGACGAGCATGATTCCAGGTCTGAAAAGTTGACCTTTGAAGTGGTAAAAATCCAGAGCCCGTATCATGCACTGTTTGGACGGCCGACTTATGCAAAATTCATGGCGAGGCCCTGCTATATCTATTTACAGCTGAAAATGCCAGGTCACAAGGGAACTCTAATAGTACATGGAAGTCGAAAGATCGCTTTGGATTGTGAGGAAGGTGATGCGGCGTGCGCTGAGTTGGTTTGTGCTACGGAGGAGCTGAAGTTT
Organism: Triticum dicoccoides; assembly: GCF_002162155.2. Classification (NCBI taxonomy): domain Eukaryota; kingdom Viridiplantae; phylum Streptophyta; class Magnoliopsida; order Poales; family Poaceae; genus Triticum; species Triticum dicoccoides. The sequence continues at coordinate 453,333,807 of NC_041388.1, read as the reverse complement.
TATAAGGACAATGTCGATCCGGCAGACATGACTCCTTTGAAGAAGCCCACCACTGAGCATGACCCGACCCTGAAGTTCAAACCGGCTGATGAGACTAAACTTGTTGACTTTGTTCCTGGCGATTCATCCAAATAGTTTAGCATCAGCACCAATCTGGTTCGAAAATAGGAAAGCGCGCTCATCAAGTTCATCCGTGAGAACCGAGACATTTTTGCATGGATGCCTTCTGACATGCCAGGTGTACCGAGGGAACTTGTTGAGCACACTCTCAATATTGATCCCAGGTTTAAACCGGTCAAGCAATTTCTTCGGCGGTTTAACGAGGAAAGACACAAGGCCATTGGTGAAGAGGTAGCCTGGCTGTTGGCTGCTAGGTTTATCATCGAAGTGTTTCACCCCGAGTGGTTGGCTAATCCGATGCTCGTACTTAAGAAAAAAGCACTTGGCGTATGTGTGTGGACTACACAGATTTGAACAAGGCTTGTCCGGCAGATCCTTTTGCTCTCCTGCGTATTGATCAGATTATTGATGCGACGGTGGGTTGTGAGCGCCTGAGTTTCCTGGATGCTTATTCAGGTTATCATCAGACTAAAATGGCAGTTAAGGATCAGGAGAAGACAACCTTCGTCACTCCCTTTGGATCCTTTTGCTATGTTTCTATGCCCTTTGGGCTCAAGAGTGCCTAGGCAACTTATCAGCGTTGTGTGCAAAATTGTCTTCACACACAGATTGGGCGTAATGTTCATGCCTATGTGGATGACATTGTGGTAAAATCCAGGAAGAAGGAAACCTTGATAGATGACCTCAAGGAAACGGTTGACAATCTCCGGGTTTACAAAATGATGCTTAATCCAGACAAGTGTGTTTTTGGTGTTCCGGCAGGCAAGCTATTGGGCTTTCTGGTGTCCAACAGAGGCATTGAGGCTAATCCGGAAAAAATCAAAGCGATTACATCTTTGGCTAAACCGAAGTGTATCAATGATGTTCAGCGCCTGGCGGGTCGCATTGCCGCTCTTAGCCGGTTTATCAGACGTTTGGGAGAGAAAGCAATTCCTTTGTATCAGATGTTGAAAAAGACGGACGATTTCATCTGGAGTGCTGTAGCTGATGCGCATTTGAGGACTTAAAGCGGCAGTTGCTTGAACCGCCTGTTCTTGCTGCTCCGGTTGACAAAGAGCCCTTGTTATTGTACGTGGCTGCTAATGCCCGTGCTGTCAGCATGGCGATTGTGGTGGAGCGCAAGGAGGCTGGTAAGGAATACCCGGTTCAACGGCCGGTTTACTACCTCAGCGAAGTACTTATCGAGTCAAAGCAACGATATCCGCATTGGCAGAAGCTGGTTTATGTGGTTTTTATGGCAAGTCGGAAGCTCAAACAGTACTTTCAAGGCCATCCCATTACAGTGGTTAGTTCAGCTCCTTTGGGCGATATAATTCAGAACAGGGAGGCGACTGGCCGGGTTGCAAAGTGGGCAATTGAGCTTGCCCGCACGGATTGAAGTATATGCCTCAGACATCAATCAAGTGATAGACACTTGTCGACTTCATCAATGATTGGACCAAGTCACAAGCACCAGAGGACAAACCGGATAATACATATTGGACCATTCACTTTGATGGATCGAGGCAATTGGAGGGCTCGGGGGCTGGAGTTGTTCTTACTTCCCCTCGAGGTGATAAAATTTGTTATGTTCTCCGCTTAATGTTTCATTTTACTAACAATGCAGCTGAGTACAAGGCCTTGCTCCACGGTCTCCGGGTGGCTAAGTAAATGAATTTGAGCCAGGTTCGCTGTTTTGGAGATTCTGATCTGGTGGCTCAGCAAGTCTCTGGTACTTGGGATTCTAAGGACCCACTAATGGCGGCTTACAGACGCGAGGTGGATGTTGTGGCAGGTCATTTGAAGGGTTATCGGGTGGAGCACATTGACCGGCGCAAAAACGAGGCAGCAGATGCTTTAAGCCGGCTGGGAACTCAGCGTAAACCGGTACCACCCAATACCTTTTTAGATATCTTGCATAACCCATCTGTTAAGTTTCCTATAGAGGAGGATTTAGCTGTTCCTGATCCGGAGGCCCAATTGGTGGCCGCTTTACACACTACTCCGGATTGGACGGTTCCATATTTGGCGTATTTAAACCAGGGCGAGTTACCAGATGATGAGGTTTTCGCTTGACAGATAATCCGGCGGTCCAAGTCCATAGTTATTCACAATGGCGAGTTACACCGTTGCAGTGTTTCAGGCATTTTTCAACGTTGTATTTCCCCTGAAGAAGGACAAGAGATTCTACGTGAAATCCATGAAGGGGATTGTGGTCACCATGCCGGTTCCAAATCCCTCGTGGCTAAAGCTTTTCGTCATGGGTTCTATTGGTTGACAGCTCATGCTGATGCGGAGGATCTGGTAAAGCGGTGTGACGCTTGTCAGAATTTTTCACGTCGAGCTCATGTTCCGGCTCAGGAGCTACGGATGATTACTATCACTTGGACGTTTGCCACTTGGGGGCTTGATATGGTGGGACCTTTTAAGCGCTCCCAGGATAAGAAGACCCACCTGTTGGTGGCGGTTGACAAGTTCACTAAATGGGTTGAAGCGGAGCCTGTCAGTAAGTGTGATGCAGCCACGGCGGTTCAATTCCTCAAAAAGATCATTTTTCGTTTTGGGTTTCCACACAGCATCATCACAGATAATGGCACAAACCTTTCTAAAGGTGAGATGGAGGAATTCTGCCAACGAGAGCACACCCGGCTTGATGTAGCATCCGTGGCTCATCCCCAGTCCAATGGTCAAGCCAAGAGGGCAAATCAAGAGATCTTGAAGGGTATTAAGCCCAGGCTTATGGTTCCTTTGAAGCGGACGCCAGGTTGTTGGGTGGAGGAGTTTCCATCTGTGTTATGGAGTATCAACACCACCCCAGACCGATCCACGGGTTATACACCTTTCTTCATGGTTTATGGGGCTGAGGCTGTCCTCCCAAGTGATATTCGTCATGACTCGCCCCGGGTTGCCAATTATGTTGAAGCGGACAATGAGCAAGCACGTCAAGAGGCGTTGGACCTATTAGATGAGAAACGGGACATGGCCTTGGCTCGGTCGGCGGTTTATCAGCAAGACCTGCGGCGTTATCACAGCCGCCAGGTTAAGACACGAACCTTTCAAGAAGGCGACTTAGTGCTTCGGCTCATCGAGGATCAGACCGATATGCACAAGTTATCCCCACCTTGGGAAGGACCCTTTGTGGTCAGCAAAAATCTACACAACGGATAATACTACCTCATTGGCGTTTGAGAAGACTCACGCAGTTCTGAGGAGGAGACCCGGCGGCCATGGAACATAGCTCTCCTTCGGCCTTACTACACTTGAGCCATAGGCTTTCCTTATGTACATATTATGATAGTGTATATATTATGATCAATATAATAAACCGGCATCCTCACTACAAGCAGGGCCTCTGCCGTTTCTTCCAATATTTCTTGGTTACAAGGGGGCTTCTGCTCTCAAAGCGATGACTCACCTTATCCATTAAACCGGCTATCATGCCACAACATAGCTTGGGAGCTTCACACCCAAGGGGCCAAAGAGAGTCTGGATGTTATGCACAGCTCAAACATAGGCACCCATTGAGCACAGCTCACAAAGTTACTTGGGGGCTCTTTTGTGCAAAAGCCACAAAGAGTTTGAATGGACCCTTGTAATTGGATATCGACCCACGGCTTGGAAGCCTGGTGTATTCACCTAAAACCCCGGGTTAACCTGCCTTCATCAAGTAAGCCACTCCTATCCAGGTAATCCTGGCACGACCCGCCGAACGTTTGACAAGTCAATCTTATATAGACCCTGAACTTGTCATAGTTAAAACGACGATTGGTTAGTTGGAGGCCCATCTTAAAAGGCTTTGCAAAATGGTTTAACTCAGTGGCCTGGCAGCCCATGAAAATCCTCGAATTTGGGCCTGGCAGCCCTTGAAAAGCCTTGCCTACATGGTTTCTTATTTGCTTTTTTGCTAAGTTTTCACCTTTTTGATGATTTTATCTTAAACCGGTGTCTTTTGACCCGGTGTGGCTTCTCAGTCATGATGTTAAACTGGTGTTTGTTAACCCGGCTTGGCTTTTAGCTATAAGTTGTCAGACCACCTCATCAAACCGGTGTTTGTTAACCCGGCTTGGCTTTCAGCTATAAGTTGTCAGACCATCTCATCAAACTGGTGTTTGTTAACCCGGCCTGGCTTTGACTGTATGTCGCTAGTATGATCATCATCTGGTGTTCAATATAACCCGGCTTGACAGCTCACAAATTTGGGCTTCCACCCTTATTAAGTAATTCCATATCACAGGTATGAGTTACTTCATATTTATTCCGCTTTGGTTATTAGCCAGGCTTTATCTTGGGCACTATGACCCGTCCAGCGGTAAACCGCCAGGACATCTTTTTTCTATGCAGACCCAGGGATTGCATAATATTATAAAGATATATAAGCTAGCATTGAAATCGGCATGGCGGATCAAGCAAAGTATATCCCAGTGCACGATGGCAGCAGATCAAAGTATTTTAACTAGCCTATTACAAGGCGCTTTACGGCCGAAAATACGTAATTGTTCTTTCCATAGAGCACAGTTTATGAAGCATCAATCAGATTGCCGGATCAGGCCTCATCACCATGTTGACGTGAAGTGGATGGATCATCTGGCGTCGGTTCAGCCTCCTCCTCCTCATCCAGTGGCTGGAAGTCAACAGTGGTCCAGTCAATCTGGGTTAACACCTAAAAGATAGCCTCTTCACTTATAAGTTCAGCTGGATCAACATCAGGGGCATAAGTGTGCTTATGGATTGGCGGGATAAGATTTTGCACTTCTGGCACAACATTGTCAACCCGTTTGTTGTTGGCATCATAGAAGGATCGCTGAACCGTAAAGTTTGCTTCTTCTGCCAATTGACTGGCCAGAGGACGCATCTCCCTTGTCACAGCTTTGAGGGCGTCGTTGTCAAACTCTGCCCCGTTCTCTTGTTCACTGGGGAAGCCCTTGGCAATATCCACCGGATCAAGGTCAGCTATCCATGCTTTGGCCCGGGTAAGTGCCAACAAAGCGCCGGCCCTGGCAGTAGATCGATTCATCTCTTCTATCTGTGCCGGTGTTACGGATAACTTTGCTAGAGTATCCTTGATCAAAGTGGGGGCCGGATTGTTATATGAAGCTGCACAGATAACCCGTTGGGCACCGGTATATAGTTGTTCAATCAAAGTGTATGCTGCCTTCAGCTTCATCCGCATATCAGAGCCCAGATGAGCAATGCGGCTACCTACAAAGATTTAAAATTTTCATGTTAAACCGACAAGTTACCAACATGGTCATTCAAGAAGTTTTGACAAAACTGCTTACCAAACACTGCAGAAGTCATTACGTTCACTTGGCGCTTCAACCCAGATAGTTCTTCCGCCACCGGTTTAAGAGCTGATTCGGCGTCTTCCGCTCGCTTCAGCAATGCATTTTTCTCCGTCTCCCAGTTGGCATGCTCCGTCTTGAACCCTTCTTTGAGTTGCTCCATGGCTGCCAAAGCGGTTTTCAGTTCATATTTTGCCTTGGACGTTTCTGTTTGTTGGGTCTTAAGGTTCTCTTGAAGATCGGCAATCTGAGAGCCTTGATATCAGCCTGTTACAGACAGAGGAAGAGCATGTAAATATTGTCAAAGTCCCAAGCATATAACCAGTTATACACTTGGCACTTGGGGGCTAATGTGGATTGCTTCTTCACTACTAATTGTTTAAAGTCCCAAGGATCAATACAAGTTTTAATCTTGGCACTTGGGGGCAAATGTGTGTTTGATCCAAAAAATACGCAAGGAAAGCCAACAAGATACAGTATGGAATATAAAAGTCCCGGTTCGTCTTCAAAAGACAAATCGACCCTTGGGTGCTATGAAGTCAGTGTTCTTCATCTTTAAAGACCCGGTTTACCTTTAAAAGATAAACCGGCCCTTGGGGGCTACAATACAATGAATGTATAGAAATAAGATGGTGTTTGGAAGATTACCTCATAACGTCCCTTCATCAGATTCACCAAACAGGCCTCATAATCTCGGCTGGTGTAAAGCCGGTTCAGGAATCCGGAATGAAGATCCTGAGCAGAAAGGTCAACATAGTCTGACAAATTGGTTTTCCCCTTCCCCTTGCTCATGGCAGCAAATTCGTCCTTGGCAGTGTGCTTTGACAAAGCAACTGGATTGCCTGGGGCGGTATAAGCAGTACCAGTGACAAGAACGTCATCATCCTCTTTGGCTGGGCTCGGTGGATTGACGTTGTCTTTGGCTGGGCTTTGCGGATTAGCAGCAGGGCTTGGCGGTTTAGTTGCAGGGCTTGGCGGATCAGCAGTCGACCTCACCGGATCAGCAATTGGACTTGGAGGCGTGGCGAGTGGACTTGATGTTTCCGCATGTGTTTCCGGATCAGCCTCCGGCGGATTGGCATCAACAGCTAGATCTTGTGGAGCGGACTCGTCCAAGACATTATCAGGATCTTCACCAGCATTATCTGGGGTCTTCTCCGGTTCAACATCGTCAAAGGGACCGCTGGTCTTAGCTTTCTTGCTCAATCAAGCCTTACCACTTCAACATCAAAATAAAGATCTGTATGATAAACCGATGCATGAAGAAGCAGAGTGAAAAGCAATATACTTACCCAGCGACGGTCTTGAAGGGAGGCAGCTGTGTGGTTGATGAACCGCCAGACGAGTTAGAAGACGCCTGGTAATTCGGATCAAACAGATTAAGTGGGTATCAGAAGAAACCCTTCAAAGGATAACATTTTCGGGAGAGCAAGTAACCTCTGGACAACACTTCCGGGTTGGTGTATCCGGTAAACCGGAATAGGTGACCTGCTGGCCACTGTGTCGGGTTGTGCGGCGCCCTTCAGGTTGTTGTTTCTTTAAAGAAAATTTTGGATCCAAATAAGCAAGAGGGTGAGAGCGTTTCACTTTCCGAACTGCACGGCGAAATCTTTGAACCGGCACAAGATCTGAACCGGAGGAAAGAGAGATTACCTCAACATGGTCCGCACGGCTGACCTCGGCATCATCCTGATGATAGTCATTGTTAATAAGATGTATGAAAAAGGAGCCAAGGGAGTCAAGTTCTACCTCTTGAACCGACTCTTTAGCATCTTCGGGCAGATCAGCAGCTTCGCCGGTCTTCTTCTTGGTTGATTTCTTGACAGCTTTGCTCTTGGCACGAGGAGCTCTGACCGTTTTCTCTGAAGTTTTCTTCTTCCAAAAGTTGCTATTGGGCTGAAAAGATTAAAAAAAAGGATTATTAGCACAAGTGTTAAAGCGTAGGCGGATCAAGAAAGTACAAGGTCAAAAACTTACTGCTGGCAGTTTGTTGGCGGCGTAAAAAGGAGCCAGCCCAGTTTGACTGCATACGGCGATGGGTTCGTCTAGCATCTTCTTTAGTGATTCGGTGACTTCATCGTCAGTCACCTCTATCTCAGTAAACCGTTGAGGATCGTTGGAGTTGACGGTATACTCATGCATTAATCCGGAGCGGCGACTTAGGGGCAGGATGTGCCATTTAACCCAGCAGCGAACAAGATCAACGCCAGTTAATCCATTGGCCATGAGAGCCTGGAGCTTGGCGAGTTGAGGGGCATAAGTTTGCCTCTCCCGGGCAGTTAATCGTTTAGGTAACGGGTGGCCATTGCTAAGCCGATGAGGGCGGTAACCCGGCAAGGGATTCTCTTCAGCAGGGGCTGTGTTCTGACAGTAAAACCAAGTTTGATTCCAGTCTTTGGGATGACTGTGGTGTGATGCGTGGGAAATCAACCTCTTTCCTCTTCTGGATTGATACCCCGCCAAGTTCTGTGTTAGGGCCATCAGAAAACTCGGTTTGGCGGTTTAAGTGGAAGAAGTCCCGGAACAACTCGACAGAAAATGTTTAACACGGTTTGGCGGTTCTTCTTGAAGGTAAACTTCAGAAAATACTTGAAAGTTGCATATGTTTGACACGGAATTTGGTCCAATGTCTTCTGGATGGAGTTGAAAGCTAGCAAGGACATCCCAGAAAATGTTTGAGCTGGGAGGACTGAAGCCCTGGTCTAAGTGCTGCATAAAAACGATGACTTCTCCATCATGAGGCTCAGGAGGGCACTCAGGGCCAGGAACTCGCCAGTGAAGGACATTCTTTGAAGCTAAAGCGCCTTTCACTACATATCCATTGATCTGTGTTTTCGTAATCCGGGACGGAACCCAGTTGCAAGCAGCGAATTGTTTGGTCATCTTGAAACAACAAACTGTAAAGGTAAAATGAAGGCCGGTTTACGACGGACGGTTCAAGAGTATTAATTGGTGTCAAACCGAAAAAGCTGATCAAGGCATATGTGTGAGATAAACCGGAAACTGCTATTCAAATCAAAATGGCGGTTTAAAGCAAGGGCTAATGATAGGTGGCGGATTACCGACTGCTAAAAATTTAAACCGCCCTTTGGCGGAGGAGATAGAAATGAAAATTTGCTAAGTGTTGATAGAAACAGGTTCCACACAATGATGAAGTTTATTTGGATCTACCATGCTTTAGTAAAGAAAAATTACTGCGACTTATAATGTCGTTAAAGTAGGACAGAGAAGGTCATGCACTCTACAGAAGAAAGGGAAGATCTACTGGTATTAAAAATGGATGCGGGGTAACTACCGCACGAGATCTACTCTATTAATGGATCAAAGCAACCACGGCAGAAGAAAAAACTAAGAACTGAGAAGGAAAAACGAAGAACTATACAGACGAACTTGTGAACCCTAGCACAGATCTAAAGATGAAGGAAAGAGAAAACTTACCAGTGCAGATCTACTACGGAGGGATGCCGCGAACTCTGGTCCGTTTTAGGTTGATGCAGCGGCCTTTGTCGATGCAGTTCTCAAGGGTCGAGGACAGCGCGGAGCTTCAGAGCTTGGGCGTCGCGAGGAAGAAGAAGGCACGGAAGGGTAAGAAAGGAAGGGACCCCCGGGCTATATTGATAAGGGGAAAAGGATAAAGGGCAGGCGCAAGAATCGAGGAGCCTAAAGCGGCAGAAAGGGCACGCCTGTCGCCTTGATTTTTGGGATACCATTAATGAGGGGAATCTTTTTATACAGAGATGATGTCATGATGGGCCGTTGCTGTGTCCAGAGGATGACGTCACGGTGGTTTAACAAGGTTTACAGAAGAAGACAACATGGCGGTTTACGAGAATATAAGAAGATGTTCACAAGATTTCTTTACAGTATTGAAGATTGACATGAACCGGTTCAAATCTATTTGGGGCCTAATGTTGGAGATATAACTACTGAGTGTAAACCGGCCAAGAGGGCCCGGTTCACCCTCGATTGCATTGATGCCCACAAAGATTCAGAAGATGGCACTTTACTAGTGAAGCTTAGAGGCCCAGAGCCCAAGGGCGGATTAAGGCCCATAGTAGTAAACCGCCATGGTTATGTAACTTGTAATGTAAGTTAGGAAAGGAGAGACCGAGCCAGACACTTGTATGAGTCGGCCTCGGGACTTTGTAAACCGGCCGGGCATCAACCTATGTATATAAAGGGACGACCCGGCGGCGGTTTATGGACAAGAAACAACAACTCGGGACTCAGGCAAGCGTATTTGCTCCCTGGTCATTGAAACCCAATCAATCCCATCACAACTAGACGTAGGCTTTTACCTTCATTGAAGGGGCTGAACTAGTATAAAACTCCCGTGTCCCTTGTTCGGTTTAACCCCTTCAAGCTAACCCGTTGCGATGGCTCCACGACTAAGTCCTTTCATGAGGACATCTGATGTGTTAATTCCATGACAGCGCCAGAAATCCTTCTTGCTACGTCTTGAGCTTGCATTGGTTTTCCCTGAAGAGGAAAGGGTGATGCAGCAATAGTAGCGTAAGTATTTCCCTCAGATTTTGAGAACCAAGGTATCAATCCAGTAGGAGGATCCTCTAAAGTCCCACGCACCTACACAAACAAACAAAGAACTCGCAACCAATGCAATAAAGGGGTTGTCAATCCCTTCACAGCCACTTGCGAAAGTGAGATCTAATAGAGATAGTATGATAAGATAAATATATTTTTGGTATTTTATAATATAGATGCAAAAAGTAAAGATGCAAATAAAAGTAGATTGGAAGCAAATATGATAAGAGATAGACCCGGGGGCCATAGGTTTCACTAGTGGCTTCTCTCAAGATAGCATAAGTATTACGGTGGGTGAACAAATTACTATCGAGCAATTGATAGAAAAGCGAATAATTATGAGATTATCTAGGCATGATCATGTATATAGGCATCACGCCTGCAGCAAGTAGACCGACTCCTGCCTGCATCTACTACTATTACACCACACATCGACTGACTCCTGCCTGCATCTAGAGTATTAAGTTCACAAGAACAGAGTAACGCCTTAAGCAAGATGACATGATGTAGAGGGATAAACTCATGCAATATGATATAAACCCCAACTTTTTATCCTCGATGGCAACAATACAATACATGCCTTGCAACCCTTTCTGTCACTGGGTAAGGACACCGCAAGATTGAACCCAAAGCTAAGCACTTCCCCCATGGCAAGAAAGATCAATCTAGTAGGCCAAACCAAACTTATAATTCGAAGAGACTTGCAAAGATAACTCAATCATACATAAAAGAATTCAGAGGAGATTCAAATATTTCTCATAGATAAACTTGATCATAAACCTACAATTCATCGGATCTCGACAAACACACCGCAAAAAGAGTTTACATCGAATAGATGTCCACAAGAGAGGGGGAGAACATTGTATTGAGATCCAAAAAGAGAGAAGAAGCCATCTAGCTAATAACTATGGACCCGAAGGTCTGTGGTAAACTACTCACAACTTATCGGAGGGGCTATGGTGTTGATGTACAAGCCCTCCGTGGTCGATTCCCCCTCCGGTGGAGCGCCGGCGAAGGCTCCAACATGGGATCTCGCGGATACAGAAGGTTACGGTGGTGGAAATTGTGTTTCGTTGGCTCCCTGGATGTTTTTGGGGGTACGTAGGCTTATATAGGAGGAAGAAGTATGTCCGTGGCCGCCCGAGGGGCCCACGAGACAGGGGGCACGCCGTACCCTCTTGTGGCTGCGTCGGCTGCTTCTTGACTTGCACTCCAAGTCCTCTGGATCACGTTCGTTCCAAAAATCACGCTCCCGAAGGTTTCATTCCGTTTGGACTCCGTTTGATATTCCTTTTCTTCGAAATACTGAAATATGCAAAAAAACAGAAATACGGGCTGGGCCTCCGGTTAGTAGGTTAGTCCCAAAAATGATATAAATGTGTAAACTAAAGCCCATAAACATCCAAAAGGGGTAATATAATAGCATGAAACAATCAAAAATTATAGATACGTTGGAGACGTATCAAGCATCCCCAAGCTTAATTCCTGCTCGTCCTCGAGTAGGTAAATGATAAAAACAGAATTTTTGATGCGGAATGCTACCTAGCATAATTCTCAATGTAATTTTCTTTATTGTTGCATGAATGTTCAGATCCAAATGATACAAAATAAAAGTTCATATTAACATGAAAATGGTGATACTTCAAGCATACTAATCAAAGTAATCATGTCTTCTCAAAATAACATGGCCAAAGAATGTTATCCCTACAAAATCATATAGTCTGGCTGTTGCTCTATCTTCATCACACAAAGTATTTAATCATGCACACAAGCCAAGCAATTGTTTCATACTTTAATATCTCAAACTCTTTAAACTTTCATGCAATACATGAGCGTTATCCATGAACATAGCACTATATGTGGAATAGAATGGTGGTTGTGGAGAAGACAAAAAGGAGAAGATAGTCTCACATCAACTAGGCGTATCAACGGGCTATGGAGATGCCCATTAATAGATATCAATGTGAGTGAGTAGGGATTGCCATGCAACGGATGCACTAGAGCTATAAATATATGAAAGCTCAACAAAAGAAACTAAGTGGTTGTGCATCCAACTCGCTTGCTCACGAAGACCTAGGGCACTTTGAGGAAGCCCATCATTGGAACATACAAGCCAAGTTCTATAATGGAAAATTCCCACTAGTATATGAAAGTGACAACATAGGAGACTCTCTATCATGAAGATCATGGTGCTACTTTGAAGCACAATTGTGGAAAAAGAGATGGTAGCATTGTCCCTTCTCTCTTTTTCTCTCATTTTATTTTTTCTTTTTTTCTTTTTTTATTTGGCCTTTCTTTTTTTTTGTCCTTTCCTTTTTTTCCTTTTTTTTCTTTTTGTAAAGTCCGAAGTCTCATCCCGACTTGTGGGGGAATCATAGTCTTCATCATCCTTTCCTCACTAGGACAATGCTCTAATAATGAAGATCATCACACTTTTATGGATTTACAACTCAATAATTACAACTCAAAGCTAGAACAAGATATGACTCTATATGAATGCCTCCAGCGGTGTACCGGGATATGCAATGAATCAAGAGCGACATGTATGAAAATTATGAAGGTGGCCTTGCCACAAATACGATGTCAACTACATGATCATGCAAAGAGCAATATGACAAAAGTAATGCGTGTCATATGAATGGAACGGTGGAAATTTGAATGGCAATATATCTCGGAATGACTATGAAAATGCCATAATAGGTGGGTATGGTGGATGTTTTGAGGAAGGTATATGGTGGGTGTATGGTACCGGCGAAAGTTGTGCGGCACAAGAGAGGCTAGAAATGGTGGAAGGGTGAGGTGCGTATAATCCATGGAGTCAACATTAGTCAAAAGAACTCATGTACTTGTTGCAAAAATCTAGAAGTCATCAAAAACCAAAGCACTACGCGCATGCTCCTAGGGGGATAGATTGGTAGGAAAAGACCATCGCTCGTCCCCGACCGCCACTCATAAGGAAGACAATCAATAAATAAAATTGTGCTCCAACTTCATCACAAAGCGGTTCACCATACGTGCATGCTACGGGAATCACAAACCCAAACACAAGTATTTTTCATGATCACCTCAAATATCATGACTCTAATATCACTACCTCCATATCTCAAAACAACTACAAGCATCAAACTAATCATAGCATCCAATTCCTTTCTATGATAGTTTTTATTATACCCAACTTGGATGCTCATCATTCTAGGACCAACTTTGTAACCAAAGCAAATACCATGATGTTTTAAAAGACCCTCAAAATAATATAAGTGAAGCATGAGAGACTAGCAATTTCTTCAAAATTAAGTCACCACCGTGCTCTAAAAGATATAAGTGAAGCACTAGAGCAAAAACTATCAAGCTCAAAAGATATAAGTGAAGCACATAGCATATTCTAATAAATTCAATCAAGTAGGCTTATCCCAAAAAGATGTGTACAGCAAGGATGATTGTGCTAAACTAAAAAGCAAAGACTAATATAATACACGACACTCCAAGCAAAACACATATCATGTGGCGAATAAAAATATAGCTCCAAGTAAATTTACCAATGAACAAAGACGAAAGATGGGATGCCTTCCCGGGGCATCCCCAAGCTTAGGCTTTTGGCTATTCTTGAATATCTTGGGGTGCCATGGGCATCCCCAAGCTTAGGCTCTTGCCACTCCTTATTCCATAGTCCATCAATGCTTTACCCAAAACTTGAAAACTTCACAACCCAAAACTCAGCAGGAAATCTTATAAGCTCTGTTAGTGAAAGAAAATAAAACCACCACATAAGGTACTGTAATGAACTCATTATTTATTTATTTTGGTGTTAAACCTACTGTATTCCAACTTATCTATGTTTTATAAACTATTTTACTAGTCATAGATGCATCAAAATTAGCAAACAACACACGAAAAACATAATCTGTCAAAAACAGAACAGTCTGTAGCAATCTGTAACTAATGCAAAATTCTGGAACTCGAAAAATCCTACCAAAATAGGAAGTCGTGGACAATTTCTCTATTGATCAGAAGCAAAAATAATCAACGCAAAATCACGTTTCTGTGATTTAACAAAACTAAATTCGTGCGTGCAAAGTTTCTGTTTTTCAGCAGAATCAAATCAACTATCATCATAGTTTATCCTATAGGTTCTACTTCGTACAACTACTAATTAAAAGATAAAAACACATCTAAACATAAGGTAGATGCAATATTTATTACTAAACAGGAACAAAAACCAAAATCACAAAGAAAATCGGGTTGCCTCCCAACTAGCGCTATCGTTTAACGCCCTAGCTAGGCACAAAAGCGAAGATAGATCTAAGTAGTGCCATCTTTGGCACTAAACTCCTCAATAGAGCACTTTTAATCTTTAGGGGTTTCTCCCTTTTTAGCAATGATTAAACATTTAGGCAAAAATTCAAGAAATTCGTTTATATCAAAAGGTTCCTTAACAATAGAGAGACAATTGGGATGAATACTTATGGATTTGAGATCCGCGTCTCCTTTACTAGAAGATTCCCCCTTATTTTTAGGAACATAAATAAACTTGGCAGTTTTGGTAGGGGGTTTTGGAGTGTTTTTCATGGAAGAAAACGCAGAACCTAAGTTGGTAATGATATCCTCAAGTTTACCGATTCTTTTAGAATCTAGATCTAGTTTTTTTCGTTAACTATAGGTTCTTTCTCTTTAAGGTTTTTCAAAGTAACTCCAACCCTAGATCCATATTGGGTAATGTGATTATCGATATTTTTATCCAAATTTTCAATCAACTCGATAGTGTCCATTTTATTTTCAATAATATCAACCGTTGCATTACATGTTCTAAGGTTAAAACCGTTCCATTAACCAAAAGAGGTGGTGGGCCAAACAAATCTAACATAGCATTATAAGCATCAAATGTATGGCTGCTCAAGAAATCCCCTCAGGCAACGGTATCAAGAACACATCTATTCCAAGGAGTAATGCCTACATAAAAATTGCGAAGAATGGACGTATAAACCTTCCTAGTAGATTTATTTTGAGCATTGCAAACTCTATGCCAAGCATCTTTTAAATTTTTTCCCTCCCTTTGCTTAAAATTCGGAATTTCATGTTCGGGAATAATAATAAGGATAGGAGGACTAGCCATAACAACAAAGTAAAAGATCTAACACACGAGCAAATAGAAAAAGGCAAGCGAAAGGGAGAGAGGAGATTGGGAAAGAGAGGGCGAATAAAATGGCAAGGGTGAAGTGGGGGAGAGGAAAACGAGAGGGAGATGGAAAATAATGTAAATGCGAGGGAGATGAGTTTTTGATGGGTACTTGGTATGTCTTGACTTGAAAGAAGACCTCCCCGGCAACGGCGCCAGAAATCCTTCTTGCTACGTCTTGAGCTTGCATTGGTTTTCCTTGAAGAGCAAAGGGTGATGCAGCAATAGTAGCGTAATTATTTCCCTCAGTTTTTGAGAGCCAAGGTATCAATCCAGTAGGAGGCTCCTCAAAAGTCCCACGCACCTACACAAAAAAACAAAGAACTCGCAACCAACGCAATAAAGGGGTTGTCAATCCCTTCACGGCCACTTGCGAAAGTGAGATCTAATTGAGATAGTATGATAAGATAAATATATTATTGGTATTTTATAATATAGATGCAAAAAGTAAAGATGCAAATAAAGTAGATTGGAAGCAAATATGATATGAGATAGACCCGGGGGCCATAGGTTTAACTAGTGGCTTCTCTCAAGATAGCATAAGTATTACGGTGGGTGAACAAATTACTGTCGAGCAATTGATAGAAAAGCGAATAATTATGAGATTATCTAGGCATGATCATGTATATAGGCATCACGTCTGCAACAAGTAGACCGACTCCTGCCTGCATCTACTACTATTACTCCACACATCGACCGACTCCTGCCTGCATCTACAGTATTATGTTCACAAGAACAGAGTAACACCTTAAGCCAGATGAAATGATGTAGAGGGATAAACTCATGCAATATGATATAAACCCCATCTTTTTATCCTCGATGGCAACAATACAATACGTGCCTTGCAACCCTTTCTGTCACTGGGTAAGGACACCGCAAGATTAAACCCAAAGCTAAGCACTTCTCCCATGGCAAGAAAGATCAATCTAGTAGGCCAAACCAAACTGATAATTCGAAGAGACTTGCGAAGATAACTCAATCATACATAAAAGAATTCAGAGAAGATTCAAATATTTCTCATAGATAAGCTTGATCATAAACCCACAATTCATCGGATCTCGACAAACACACCGCAAAAAGAGTTTACATCGAATAGATCCCCACAAGAGAGGGGGAGAACATTGTGTTGAGATCCAAAAAGAGAGAAGAAACCATCTAGCTAATAACTATGGACCCGAAGGTCTGTGGTAAACTACTCACAACTCATCGGAGGGGCTATGGTGTTGATGTAGAAGCCCTCTATGGTCGATTCCCCCTCCGGCGGAGCGCCGGCGAAGGCTCCAAGATGGGATCTCGTGGATACAAAAGGTTACAGCGGTGGAAATTGTGTTTCGTTGGCTCCCTGGATGTTTTCGGGGTACGTAGGCTTATATAGGAGGAAGAAGTATGTCGGTGGCCGCCCGAGGGGCCCACGAGACAGGGGGGCGCGCCCTATAGGGGGGCGCGCCCTACCCTCTCGTGGCCGCCTCGGCTGCTTCTTGACTTGCACTCCAAGTCCTCTGGATCACGTTCGTTCCAGAAATCATGCTCCCGAAGGTTTCATTCCGTTTGGACTCCGTTTGATATTCCTTTTCTTCGAAATACTGAAATAGGCAAAAAAACAGCAATACGGGCTGGGCCTCCGGTTAGTAGGTTGTCCCAAAAATGATATAAATGTGTAAAATAAAGCCCATAAACATCCAAAAGGGGTAATATAATAGCATGAAACAATCAAAAATTATAGATACGTTGGAGACGTATTAGCCGTCTTGCAGTTGGTACTTTGAAGTAGGTTCGTCCGTGGACGACTCATCGTCGGAATAGATGGCCGTCTCACTGTCAGACAAAGATCCTTCATCAAACTCCGCTCCATGGATAAATTCCATGAAGGCACGTTTCATGGCAGGCTGAGCTCGGGCGGGTCTTGCACGCTGAGCCGTCTCAATGATGACGGTGCAGATATCCGGCTCAGGGCCCGGCTCACCGATCTTGTCGATGAAGACGTGAATTCCGCGGAAGGGGACCCGGTACTCATACTCAATTGAGCCGGCCTCAGGGCCCCAGCCTGCATCATCGATGTAGAGCTTGCCGCGACGACTCTTTTTCATCCGACCCACCGCGTATCCCTTGATCCCTTCAAAGCTGCCCTTTAAGAACTCGAAACCATGCGCTGGCCCCATGGTGGGTGCCAACTGTCGTGGAATAGTCACGGCAGATGTCCTAGTGTGAGGACTTAGTCGTGGAGCCATCGCAACTAGGTTAGCTTAAAAGGGTTAAATCGGGACAAAGGACACAGGAGTTTATACTGGTTCGGCCCCTTGCGGTGAAGGTAAAGGCCTAATCCAGTTTGAGGTGGTATTGCTTATGCCTCGATTACCAGGGAGCGAATACGCTTGACCTAGATTTCGATCTCTTGCACTGAACCGCCGCCGGGTCGTCCCTTTATATACACAGGTTGATGCCCAGCGGCTCAAGGAGTCTCAGTTGGCTCATAGACAATGTGTCCGGCTCGGTGACTAACTATACATGCCTTACAATACAAGTCTTACACATATGGTGGTTTACTCCTACGGGCCTTAAGTCGCCCTTGGGCCTTGGGCCCTTGTCTGTGAACCGCCATCTTCAATACCCTCATGGGCTTCGTCTCTATGAACCGTCGTGGGTATAGCCCGGCTCCTCCTGGGCGGGTCATACCTAATAGTCATATCCCCAACAGGTTGCCTCCCCGCAAGTGCTAAAGCGCTATTTTTTTATGCCCCTAGCTAGGCATATTTCATAGATCTAGGTATTATAGTAAAAATGAGGGAGATCATCTTTGCTCATCTCATACTCCATTCTTTCAGCAGCAAGTTTCCTTTGTGGCAAGCAAAAATAATCAAAAGGGCTAAAAATTTAATAGGTACGGATCTGTAATCAAGTATGGGAGGAATAGGTTCGTCCTTTGGCTCTTTATATGTGATTACTATCTCTTCATTGTAGATATTTCTTTCATTATACTCCCTAAGTTTACTCTTAAGCACAAACCTAGTTCATTCCTTTGTATAGAAAATTTATCATTTTGTTTAGAAATTTTATCAATCAAACCAGGTATGGGAACCTTTTTCCTTAGGTTTTTATTGTAGGCAGCATAATCCGGAGATTGTAATCTCCTTGTCTCTTCTTGGATAAAAAGGATCTCCTCTATAGGAGGGCAACCACAATTTATAGTGTAATGAGCAAAAATTCCACTTTCTTCTTTCATAATATGCCCAAATTCATAAGCTAAAAATATTGTGGTAACACGCTTAACAGAAGGATCATGGACATTCGAGAATTCTAATAGGATCCTTTGTATAGAATGGTGCATGTGAATAAATTGTCTTTCAAATTCAACTATTAGCAAAGATGTTGCATCTGCAAGACTAGAAGTTTTATTAAGGGTCGAACCCCCTAGCATAGGTAACGTACCGGCACAAGTAAAGAAATCTTGAATAACACCTTTTCCAATAATATTACCGCTACCTACACGGAGTTTTTTAGTATGCATGATAGTAGTTTCCTCTTCATGATGATCTACAATAGCAAAATCATCAATATTTTCTTTAACAACCTCATGAATATTTTCTTGAGACAACATGACTAAGCAAGCAATCTAGCACATAAGCAAACAAAAGGCAAATGAAAAGACGAACGGAAAGAAGGCAAATAAAAAAGGCAAATATTTTTGTGTTATTCAGAAAACATTTTAGAAGTGGGGGAGATGAAAACGAGAGGCAAATGGTGAATAATGCAAGTGCAAGAGATGAGATGACATATGATAGGTACTTGGTAGGTGATACGTCTCCAACGTATCTATAATTTTTGACTGCTCCATGCTACTTTATCTACTGTTTTGGACTATATTGGGCTTTATTTTCCACTTTTATATTATTTTTGGGACTAACCTATTAACCGGAGGCCCAGCCCAGAATTGTTGTTTTTTGCCTATTTCAGTATTTCGAAGAAACGAAATATCAAACGGAGTCCAAACGGAATGAAACCTTCGGGAATGTGATTTTCCAACCGAACATGATCCAGGAGACTTGGACCCTACTCCAAGCAGTGCCAGAGGCGGTCACGAGGGTGGAGGGCACCCCCCTTAGGCGCGCCCCCCTACCTCGTGGGCCCCCTGACGCTCCACCGACGTACTCCTTCCTCCTATATATACCTACGTATCCCCGTACGATCAGAACAGGAGCCAAAAACCTAATTCCACCGCCGCAACCTTATGTATCCATGATATCCCATCTTGGGGCCTGTTCCGGAGCTTCGCCGGAGGGGGCATCCACCACGGAGGGCTTCTACATCATCACCATAGCCCCTCCGATGAAGTGTGAGTAGTTTACTTCAGA
This sequence comes from Triticum dicoccoides, assembly GCF_002162155.2. NCBI lineage: Eukaryota > Viridiplantae > Streptophyta > Magnoliopsida > Poales > Poaceae > Triticum > Triticum dicoccoides. The sequence goes on along the minus strand of NC_041388.1, from coordinate 453,314,362 downwards.
CCTTCGGGTCCATAGCTAGTAGCTAGATGGCTTTTTCTCTCTTTTTGGATCTCAATACAATGTTCTCCCCCTCTCTCGTGGAGATCTATTCGATGTAATGTTCTTTTTGCGGTGTGTTTGTTGAGACTAATGAATTGTGGGTTTATGATCCAGTATTATCTATGGAAAATATTTGATTCTTCTCTGAATTCTTTTATGTATGATTGAGTTATCTTTGCAAGTCTCTTCGAATTATCCTTTTGGGGTTGGCCAACTAGATTGGTAGTTCTTGCAATGGGAGAAGTGCTTAGCTTTGGGTTCAATCTTGGGGTGTCCTTACCCAGTGACAAAAAGGGTTGCAAGGCACGTATTGTATTATTGCCATCGATGATAACAAGATGGGGTTTTTATCATATTGCATGAATTTATCCTCTACATCATGTCATCTTGCTTGAGGCGTTACTCTGTTTTTAACTTAATACTCTAGATGGATGTTGGATAGCGGTCGATGAGTGGAGTAATAGTAGTAGATGTAGAATCGTTTCGATCTACTTGTTTTGGACGTGATGCCTATATACATGATCTTTGCCTACATATACTCATAACTATGCTCAATTCTGTCAATTGTTCAATAGTAATTTGTTCACCCACCGTAGAATACTTATGCTCCTGAGAGAAGCCACTAGTGAAACCTATGGCCCCCGGGTCTATTCTCATCATATCAATCTCTATAACTTTATTTACTTGCTTTGTTTTACTTTGCCTTTTACTTTTTACTTTGCATCTATCTATCAAAAATACCAAAAATATTATCTCTATCAGATCTCACTCTCGTAAGTGACCGTGAAGGGATTGACAACCCCTAAGCGTTGGTTGCGAGTTACTATCGTTTTGTGTAGGTACGAGGGACTTGTGCGTGGTCTCCTACTGGATTGATACCTTGGTTCTCAAAAACTGAGGGAAATACTTACGCTACTTTGCTGCATCATCCTCTCCTCTTTGGGGAAATCCAATGCAGTGCTCAAGAGGTAGCAAGAAGAATTTCTGGCGCCGTTGCCGGGGAGGCTCACGCAAGCAAGTCAACAATACCAAGTACCCATCGCAATCCCTATCTCTCGCATTACATTATTTGCCATTTCCCTCACGTTTTCCTCTCCCCCACTTCACCCTTGCCATTTTATTCGCCCTCTCTTTCCCAATCTCCTCCTCTCTTTTCCGTTTGCCTTTTTCCCGTTGCCTTTCTTTTTGCTCGTGTGTTAGCTCGGTTGCCTTGTTATTATGTCTAGTTCCTTATCCGCTACTATGTCCCCCGAGTTTGAAGTTCTTCACTTCAAGCAAAGTCAAGGAGAAAACTTAAAAGATGCTTGGTATAGGATGATGGAATCTTATGGCAAATGCACTCTAGAGCTGAACTTTAGAATTCTTCTTCGTAATTTTTATGTTGGGTTAAATATGACGCATAGGCAACTCTTGGATTGCATTGCCAAGGGAAATTTCATTGAGATTGATCCCAGTATTGCGCATGAAATTATAGAGGGAATAGTGGGAACACTACCTCAAAAGGGAGGATCTCATCCTACCCAAGAAGAAACCCAAGTGTTTGGAAAGATTTGCGAAGTAACAATTTCTTTACAAAAGTCTCTTGAGCCTCTTAAAAGTGTTAGCGGAAATCTTCACCGCATGAATATGTTGATTACTCTTTGCAATAAGCAGTTGCATTCTTTAGATCTAAAAATATCCGAGTATGAAGGGAAGCGGAAAGAACCTCCCGGATTCGAGCATGACTCCGCTAAAAAACTGAAAAATAAAGATGGCAATACCTAGATCTATCCTTGCTTTTATGCCTAGCAAGGGGCGTTAAACGATAGCGCTTGTTGGGAGGCAACCCAATTTTATTTTGTGTTTTTGGTTTTTGCTTCTGTTTAGGAATAAATAATCCATCTAGCCTCTGTTTAGATGTGGTTTTATGTTTCAATTAGTGTTTGTGCCAAGTAGAACCTATAGGATAACCTACGATGATAGTTGATTTGATTCTGCCGGAAAACAGAAACTTTGCATGCACGAATTTAGTTATGATAAATCACAGGAATTTGCTTTTGTGTTGATTCTTTTTGCTTCTGTTCAATAAACAAATTGTCCAGGACTTCCTAGTTTGGTAGAATTTTTAGAGTTCCAGAAGTTTGCGTTAGTTACAGATTGCTACAGACTGTCCTGTTTTTGACAGATTCTGTCTTTCGTGTGTTGTTTGCTTATTTTGATGAATCTATGGCTAGTAAAATAGTTTATAAACCATAGAGAAGTTGAAATACAGTAGGTTTAACACCAATATAAATAAAGAATGAGTTCATTATAGTACCTTGAAGTAGTCTTTTGTTTTCTTTCTCTAACGGAGCTCACGAGATTTCTGTTGAGTTTTGTGTTGTGAAGTTTTCAAGTTTTGGGTGAATTCTTTTGATGGATTATGTAACAAGGAGTGGAAAGAGCCTAAGCTTTGGGATGCCCATGGAACCCCCAAGATAATCCAAGTACACCAAAAAGTCAAAGCTTGGGGATGCCTCGGAAGGCATCCCCTCTTTCGTCCATTTCCATCGGTAATTTACTTGGAGCTATATTTTTATTCACCAACATGATATGTGTTTTGCTTGGAGCGTCTTGTATTATTTGTGTCTTTGCTTGTTAGTTTACCACAATCATCCTTGCTGTACACACCTTTTGAGAGAGCCATACATGATTTGGAATTTTTTAGAACACTCTATGTGCTTCACTTATATCTTTTGAGCTTGATAGTTTTGCTCGTAGTGCTTCACTTATATCTTTTGAGCGTGATACTTTTTGCTCTAGTGCTTCACTTAGATCTTTTAGAGCACGGTGGTGGATTTGTTTTAAAGAAACTATTGATCTCTCATGCTTCACTTAGATTATTTTGAGAGTCGTTAATAGCATGGTAATTTGCTTAATGTTAATATACTTGGTGTTCAAGATATGTGAAACTTTCTTTTGAGTGAGTTGAATACTAAGATAAGTTTGATGCTTGATAATTCTTTTGAGATATGGAGGTGATAATATCAAAGTTGTGCTAGTTGGGTAATTATGAATTTGAGAAATACTTGTGTTGAAGTTTGCAAGTCCCGTAGCATGCACGTATGGTTAAAGTTGTGTAACAAATTTGAAACATGAAGTGTACCTGGCTTGTGCATCCTTATGAGTGGCGGTCGGGGACGAGCGATGGTCTTTTCCTACCAATCTATCCCCCTAGGAGCATGCGCGTAGTACTTGAATTTTTGATGGCTTCTAAATTTTTGCAATAAGTATATGAGTTCTTTTGACTAATGTTGAGTCCATGGATTATACACACTCTCACCTTTCCACCTTTGCTAGCCTCTTCGGTACCGTGCATTGCCCTTTCTCACCTTGAGAGTTGGTGCAAACTTCACCGGTGCATCCAAACCCCGTGATACGATACGCTCTATCACACATAAACTTCCTTATATCTTCCTCAAAACAGCCACCATACCTACCTATCATGGCATTTCCATAGCCATTCCGAGATATATTGCCATGCAACTTCCATCATCATCATCATGACATACATTACTTTAGTCGTATTTCCATTGCATGATCATGTAGTTGACATCGTATTTGTGGCAAAGCCACCATGCATTATTTTCCATAGATGTCACTCTTGATTCATTGCACCATCCCGGTACATCGCCGGAGGCATTCATATAGAGTCATATCTTGTTCTAAGTTTCGAGTTGTAATCCTCATGTTGTAATGAATAGAAGTGTGATGATCATCATTATTAGAGCATTGCCCAAATAAATAAATAAAAAAGAGAAAGGCCAAAAGAAAAGAAAAGAAAGAAAGGCCCGAAAAAAAGGGCAATGCTACTATCTCTTTTTCCACACTTGTGCTTCAAAGTAGCACCTTGTTCATCATGTGGTGAGTCTCATATATTGTGCTTCAATGTAGCACCTTGTTTTTCATGTAGTGAGTCTCATAAGTTGTCTTTTTATACTAGTGGGAATTTTTCATTATAGAACTTGGCTTGTATATTCCTATGATGGGCTTCCTCAAATGCCCTAGGTCTTCGTGAGCAAGCAAGTTGGATGCACACCCACTAGTTTTTCTTTTGTTGAGCATTCATAGCTCTAGTGCATCCGTTGCATGGCAATCCCTACTCCTCATGTTGACATCAATTGATGGGCATCTCCATAGCCCGTTGATTAGCCTCATCAATGTGAGACTTTCTCCTTTTTTGTCTTCTCCACACAATCCCCATCATCATATTCTATTCCACCCATAGTGCTATATCCATGGCTCACGCTCATGTATTCCGTGAAGATTGAAAAAGTTTGAGATTATTTAAGTATGAAACAATTGCTTGGCTTGTCATCGGGGGTATAGAAGTTGGGAACATCTTTGTGTGACGAAAATGAAGCATAGCCTAACTATATGATTTTGTAGGGATGAACTTTCTTTTGCCATGTTATTTTGAAAAGACATGATTGCTTTGATTAGTATGCTTGAAGTATTATTATTTTTGTGTCAATATGAACTTTTGTCTTGAATCTTTCGGATCTGAATATCCATATCACAATTAAGAAGATTTACATTGAAATTATGCCAAAGTATCACTCTGCATCAAAATTTCTTTTTTATCATTTACCTACTCGAGGACGAGCAGGAATTAAGCTTGGGGATGACTGATACGTCTCCAACGTATCTATAATTTTTGATTGCTCCATGCTACTTTATCTACTGTTCTGGACTATATTGGGCTTTATTTTCCACTTTTATATTATTTTTGGGACTAACATATTAACCGGAGGCCCAACCCAGAATTGCTGTTTTTTGCCTATTTCAGTATTTCGAAGAAATGGAATATCAACGGAGTCCAAACGGAATGAAACCTTCGGGAACGTGATTTTCCAACCGAACGTGATCCAAGAGACTTGGACCCTACTCCAAGCAGTGCCAGAGGCGGTCACGAGGGTGGAGGGTGCGCCCCCTGGGCGCGCCCCCCTAGCTCGTGGGCCCCCTAACGCTCCACTGACGTACTCCTTCCTCCTATATATACCTACGTATCCCCGTACGATCAGAACAGGAGCCAAAAACCTAATTCCACCGCCGCAACCTTCTGTATCCACGAGATCCCATCTTGGGGCCTATTCCGGAGATCCACCGGAGGGGGCATCCACCATGGAGGGCTTCTACATCATCACCATATCCCCTCCGATGAAGTGTGAGTAGTTTACTTCAGACCTTCGGGTCCATAGCTAGTAGCTAGATGGCTTCTTCTCTCTTTTTGGATCTCAATACAATGTTCTCCCCCTCTCTCGTGGAGATCTATTCGATGTAATCTTGTTTTTGCGGTGTGTTTGTTGAGACCAATGAATTGTGGGTTTATGATCCAGTATTATCTATGGAAAATATTTCATTCTTCTCTGAATTCTTTTATGTATGATTGAGTTATATATGCAAGTCTCCTCGAATTATCCTTTTTGGTTTGGCCAACTAGATTGGTAGTTCTTGCAATGGGAGAAGTGCTTAGCTTTGGGTTCAATCTTGCGGTGTCCTTACCCAGTAACAGAAAGGGTTGCAAGGCACGTATTGTATTTTTGCCATCGAGGATAACAAGATGGGGTTTTTATCATATTGCATGAATTTATCCCTCTACATCATGTCATCTTGCTTAAGGCGTTACTCTGTTTTTAACTTAATACTCTAGATGCATGCTGGATAGCGGTCGATGAGTGGAGTAACAGTAGTAGATGCAGAATCGTTTCGATCTACTTGTTTTGGACGTGATGCCTATATACATGATCATTGCCTAGATATACTCATAACTATGCTCAATTCTGTCAATTGCTCAACTGTAATTTGTTCACCCACGTTAGAATACTTATGCTCTTGAGAGAAGCCACTAGTGAAACATATGGCCCCCGGGTCTATTCTCATATATCAATCTCTATCACTTTATTTAATTGCTTTGTTTTACTTTGCCTTTTACTTTCTACTTTGCATCTATCTATCAAAAATACCAAAAATATTATCTCTATCAGATATCACTCCCGTAAGTGACTGTGAAGGGATTGACAACCCGTAAGCGTTGGTTGCGAGTTGCTATCGTTTTGTGTAGGTACGAGGGACTTGTGTGTGGTCTCCTACTGGCACTACAAAAAAAGACACATCCGTGACATTTTGGGTCGAACGAAATTTTTTCTGTCATACATATGAGACTTCTATGACGATAATTGTGACAAAACCCGGTATCATCATAGATGTGGTGGGCTCCTACTTCTATGACAAAAAATCATGACAGAAAATGGGCTTTTCGTCCTGGGCGGGCCGGAGACGCAGCTGCATGACATTCTTTGGGCCGTCCATGACGGAAAAAACCGTGGTAGAAGCGAGGGGGAGGAAATTTCAGGGAGTTGCCGATTACGGTGGGAGGTCGGGGGCGGAGCTATGCGCGTTTCTCTCGCACGTACACGCGTGTGTGCGAGGCGTTGGCTCTAACTAAAGCCGAACGAGGCGTTGGGCTCTAACTGAACCTGAGCGATTGCAGTGCAGGCTACGCGTTACTGAACCCGAGAGATCGATCGATGGCTGTTAACTGAACCCGATGGAGCAATTCCTTTGCTACTGCTACTAACTGAAGCCGATCAATTGGATGAACAGTGAGCGTTGCGGGGGGGTTTGGATGAACAGTGAGCGGTGGCGTTGCCTCTGGATGAACAGGAACCCGTGGTGTGGAGGGCTGGATGAACAGTAGACGGTGGAGGGGTGGCCGTGTAGGGGTGGTTGAACAGGACCCCGTGGTGTGGAGGGCTGGATGAACAGTGGACAATGGAGGGGTGCCCGTGGAGGGGTGGTTGAACAGTAGCCGGTGGAGTAGCGCGCGGTGGAGGCTGGATGAACAGGAGCCCATGGAGGCTGGAGGAGGTCGACGGTAGCCCGTGGAGGCTGGAGGAGGTCGACGGTGGAGATGAACAGTATCCCGTGGAGTCCCGTTTTGCGGTACACCACACCCCTCCCCCCTTCGACCGTAGAGCTCCAACACAAGTCCGTTTCGTCCATTTTGCGGTACGCCACACCCCTCCCGATCAACAGGACCCCCGTTTTGACCGTAGGAGGTCCGTTTCGTCCGTTTTGCTGTACACCACACCCCTCCCGATCAACAGGACCCCCGTTTCGACCGTAGGAGGTCCGTTTCCTCCGTTTTGCGGTACGCCAGGCCCCTCCCAATCAACAAGACCCCGTTTCGAACATCCCAGTCGAACACAAGGCCGTTTCCTTACATTGTGCGGTACGCCAGGCCTCGTTTCCATCGCCTGTTCCGTCCAAGCCCTCCCGATGAACACAACCATGCATTTCGTTCCGACCCAGACGGTTGGCTCCCCATGAACACGACGACGATGCTGTTTCTCTATTCCGACCCAGCCATGTACGTATGCGTGATAGGCGTTAGAGACCCTGCCCGTATGTACATACGTGGCCGTATTTTCTTTCTTGCACCCTCGCCACTGTACGTACGTGTACATGCTACGTGCGCGCCTCTACTACAACACATGCGCGCCTCTACATCTACGACACGTGCGCGCCTCTACATCGACCAGTATATACGTACAAGTTCGCGACCAGAATGACAACGCTACGCACGCTTCGACCAGGTGGGTCCCGACTGTCAGGCACTTCCTTGCGTGCGAAGATGTAGCTGGTGGGTCCCAGCAGTCAGGGGGGCAAATCTTTTTTTTTGCCCGGACGCACTTCCTTGCGTGCGAAGATGTAGCTGGTGGGTCCAGGCAGTCAGGGGG
>NC_041388.1:453282902-453306330 GCF_002162155.2 Triticum dicoccoides | reverse complement strand
AGGGGGGCGAATTGTTTTTTTTTGCCCGGACGCACTTCCTTGCATGCGAAGATGTAGCTGGTGGGTCCCAGCAGTCAGGGGGGCGAATCTTTTTTTTTGTTTTTGCCCGGACGCACTTCCTTGCGTGCGAAGGTGCAGCTGGTGGGTCCTAGCAGTCAGGGGGGAAATGTTTTTTTTGTGAAATACTATGGCCTGTCCGGTGGGTCCCCGCTGTCAGGTGGAGGAATAATTATTTTCCGCGTAATAAGGAGGCACTTCCTTGCTGCGGCCGTGGACCCAGTTGTCAGCCTCTCCACATACAGTCCACGTCTGATGGAAGTCGTTCCTTGACCACGTTGACCACGCTGCGCCGAGAGCACCAGGGCGGTGGATGACGACGAGGCCTAGAAAGGGGACGACAGGGAGCCGGGAAGACGCGGCAGTGGAAGCCCGCGTGGAGAGGAGTACGAGGGTTCACTGGTTCGGCTGTGGTGTGAGGCTGCCGTCGCAGCAGGGCCTGGCCAGCAGTGGGAATAGTAGGGGGCGGTGAGGCCTCCGCGGCAGCACATCCGGCCACGGGAAGCAGGAGCATGCGGCACGACCGGCGCTGGTTTGGGCGGCTGGAGCAAGAAGACCAGAGGTTGAAGAAGCACTACGGCCGTTGGATGGACATCGTACGGTCACTGGAGCTAGAATCGTTTATATTGACTAAGTTGACAAAGCCCTTCGTCCCCGTCAACTTAGTAGGCCCACAAGTCAGCCTCCCACCAAGGTGGGTCCCAGCTAGCAGGGGGTATTCATTTTTTTGTGCGTAATAAGGAGGCACTTCCGGTGGGTCTGAGCTGACAACAGCGGGAACGTTTTTTTCCTGAAATACGGTGGCCCGTCAGGTGGGTACCAGCAGTCAGGGGCAAAAAAAATTTCGCAAAATACTGGTGGCCCGTCCGGTGGGTCCCCGCTGTCAGGTGGAGGAATAATTATTTTTTGCATAATAAGGAGGCACTTCCTTGCGGCTGCCATGGACCCAGCTGTCAGCCTCTTCACGTACAGTATTCTTCCGATGGAATTCGGTCGTTGACCACATTGACCATGCCGTGCCGAGAGCACCACAGCGGTGGACGACGGAGAGGCCTAGGAAGGGGACGACATGGAGCCGGGGAAGACACGGCAGTGGATGCCCACGCGGAGAGGAGGACGAGGGTTCAATGGTTCGGCTGCGCTGCCGTCGCTGCAGAATAACAGGGGGTGTGGGTGAGTGGAGTGGAGGGATGGCCTGGCCAGCGGTGGGAGTAGTATGGAGGCGGTGGGGCCTCCGCGGCAACACAGCCGGCCACGGGAGGCAGGAGCAGGCGGCACGACCGGCGCTGCTTTGGGCGGCTGGAGCAAGAAGACCAGAGGTTGAAGAAGCACTACGGCCGTTGGATGGACATCGTACGGTCACTAGAGCTAGAATCGTTCATATTGACTAAGTTGACAAAGCCCTCCATCCCCGTCAACTTAGTAGGCCCACAAGTCAGCTTCCCACCAAGGTGAGTCCCAGCTAGCAGGGGGAGTATTCATTTTTTTGTGCATAATAAAGAGGCACTTCCGGTGGGTCCGAGCTGACAGCGGGGGGAACATTTTTTCGCGAAATACGGTGGCCCGTCCGGTGGGTACCAGCAGTCAGGGGGAAACGTTTTTTCGCGAAATAAGGTGGCTCGTTCGGCGGGTCCCTACTGTCAGGTGGAGGAATAATTATTTTGCGTGTAATAAGGAGGCACATCCTTGCGGCCGTCGTGGACCCAGCTGTCAGCCTCTCCACGTACAGTACTCTTCCGATGGAAGTCGGTCGTTGACCACGTTGACCACGCCGCGCCAAGAGCACCAGGGCGGTGGACGACGGCGACGCCTAGGAAGGGGATGACGCGGAGCCGGGGAAGACGCAGCAGTGGAAGCCTGTGCGGAGAGGAGTACGAGGGTTCACTGGTTCGGCTGCGGTGTGAGGCTGCCGTCGCCGCAGAATAACAGGGGGTGTGGGTGAGTGGAGGATGGCCTAGCTAGCGGTGGGAGTAGTATGGGGGCGGTGAGGCCTCCGCAGCAGCACATCCGGCCACGGGAGGCAGGAGCAGGCGGCACAACCGGCACTGCTTTGGGCGGCTGGACCAAGAATACCAAAGGTTGAAGAAGCACTACGGCCGTTGGATGGACATCGTACGGTCACTGAATCTAGAATCGTTTATATTGACTAAGTTGACAAAGCCCTTGGTACGCTCCAACTTAGCAGGCCCACAGGTCAGCCTGCGAAATGGTGCGCCCCAGATGTCAGGGGGAGGAATCATTTTTTGGGCGGCCGAAGCTAAGAATATCCGAGATTGAAGAAGAATCACGACATCTGTTGGATAGACATCCAACAGCCACTGCTGCTAGAACCGTGTGTTGACTATAATAAGTTGACAAAGCCTTGCATACACATCAACTTATTTTTTTAGGGGACGCGTCACTTAGTAGGCCCACAAGTGTGTGGAAGAGAACCTATAGCCCATTTGCGTTTTGTAAGAATGTACAACCCATTTTTGAATTCTAATGGAATTTACAACAGCCCATTTACAGTTTGTTAAAAGTACAACCCATTTTCTAGCTAGGACAACGATTAATAATTTCAACCAACCGTTGAAGACAGAATTCAATAAAGTTTCCCACATTTTGATGGGATCCGAAATATTTTTATCCCGAAATTTCTATTCAGATTAAATAGAAATTTGTATTACGTAAAAATCCAACGAAACTTTGCTCGCGCAACAATGAAAATTTAAGATTTTTAAAATCCATAAATAATATTTTATAAATTAATTTCGTGTTTGGTGCATTTTTTTATAGTTACTGCCCAGTTTTTATAATTACATCCCATTTTTTTATTTTTAAAGCCCATTTTCCTGTTAAGCCTAATCCATCCCTCCTAGGAAAGATTTGCAGCACAACGGGCGAAGAATAACAAGTTGACCTTGCCTGGGTATTCCTCTGAAAGACGTATAGTTGGGCTAGCCATTTTCATCTTGAAAAAGGTAGTATCTGGGCTGGATATCTGGCCTGGGCTAGACGGGCCACAGCCCGCCCAGTTAATACCCTGCTCTCCTCTGAACAACAACGAAATCATCACCAAGAAAAACTCTGCAGTGCTCACGCCTCAAAAACACAAATACTGCTCGAGTTGCTCGGTCCCAACTGTCGGCCGCACCTTGTGCAATTCTCTCATTTATATTGACTACATAGGTTGACAATGGTGTGGGACCGTGATGTCAAGAAACCAGGAGAAAGCAAAAAAATATAGTTGTACATAATAAGGAGGCACTTGCGTACGTACGGCTATGGCCCTAGTGGGTCCCTAGTGTCATCCAGTCAAAATAAAGTCATCTCCTGAATCCTCATGTTCGTTGACCATGTTAACAATGCTCGGCGCCACGGCGAGCGCAACAACTCGAAGGACAATGGAGAGGGCCTCGCGGGCCTTACGGAGGTCTGATACAGCGCCCGCTGCTCATTCAGGAAGCCAGGATCATCGGACACCTATGAGCACCTTCGAGAAACTAAGACGGCATGAAACGGTAAGGCCGCGCTTGGGAGCTCTGGTTTATTTCAAACATGTATTAACATACAAGTGTAATTTAATCGTCATCGTAAGGTCCGAGGTCTGTAAGTAAAACCGGCGGGTTACGCGTGTAATTTGAGAGACCAGTGTATATTTTACGAGCATTGCTATATGGACGACATTACTAGACGATACATGCACGACGTGCGTATCATTCCATCCATGGGCAAGGCTAAAACAGTAGCTAACGGCTGGATTAGCAATCGTCCAAGTGTCGTTCAGCGTTTTTATTGTGTGTGAAGTACTTCCGATATTTTTCTAGTCGAAATCGACCAACCAAGCGCCTTCGCCCGAGACCATCTGCTTTAATTTACAAGCGTCAGTTTTACAAGCGGTTTTGGTTGGAAAACGACGATCCAATCCCGGCCTAATATCATGAGTTGGTAAGAAGATCATATGGTTTCACGTCTAACCTACCCGACATGTCGTATAGGATATGAATGAAACATTAGACGATGAACTTCTTACACACGGAAACAACAGAAGAGGATGATCTTCTTAACAAGCAAATCACTGGCATTAGATCGACATGCAAAACAATACGAAGCATTATTCTCAGGAGGCACGGTGAACATCTCGTGATGCCGCATGCCACAACATTCCAAGCTCAACTTTGCAATCAAACACAAGGCCTGGCATTACATAGACAATATTCAGAACAAACTCTTAACACAGGAATATCTCAGTAGAGTAACTATTTACTTCTAAACTGAACTCGGGAATAGGAAAAAACACTCGACGCTGCTCACAGCAAGGGCGTCCCACTCAAAAATATCAAATGCATGTCTTCTGGCTAATATCAATGAGCAAATTTTGACAAGGTTTTCCAATTCCAATATATTAAACTAACGTCTTCTTGCTAACATCAATAAGCAAATTTTGACAGGTTTTCCAATTCCAATATATTAAACTAACCTCTTCTTGCTAACATCAATGATTAAACTTTGACAATCTTTTCCCATTCAAAATATGTAATTCCTATGATTGTGTCCTGTCTTAGCTTCTTGTACTTGTTTGGGCACTTTTTTCCCAGGGCACTCCACGTGTTGTTAAATTGTCAATGGTCTCTGCAGACTAGTCATGTCACCGGTGTCTAATAATACTCTGTAAAGCTTCTTGGTCATTCCTTCTGTAATGTACCGCATCCAGTGACTGTTTCTTTCTGCAAAGTGGAACGACCAACTGGACCCAGTAACGCAGCAGTTTGCCTTGGACACATTGGCTCCTTTTGTGCAGTTCAACTAAAATCAAAGTCAGAATAAAACCGAACTTTAATTTTGATATCCCTGTAAGCAACAATAGGTATAAGGGAAACAATTACTGAGAAATAACGGTTGATGACTTCTCCTAATGGGAAACAAAGCAGGAGAGGAGCAATTCTCCCTCAGTGTGATTCATTCATATTGACTAAGACATTATCTTAACAATGCCTTGGTTCAACATGTCTAAAGAACGACAAAGCAGAAAAGTACCATTCCTAAAACAATCCAACTGATTCATTTTTAAAGAGACATTATCTTAACAATACCTTGGTTAAACATGTAGAAAGAACTACAAAGCAGGATAGTACCATTCCTAACAAGTGTTGCAGTTTTGAACTAAGATTCAGTAGTTAATTAATTCTGAGAGTGGCATTGCTTAATTTTACCAGCGGCATTAGATTAACGAAAAGCATAAACAGTTCCAGGGGAGAGTGGGCGCAACAACAATATGTGCTTCCATCTACTTATAAAGGGAGTGATACAGAGTTTGTTGTAACAAAGCAACAAGCATCATGTCTGGGTTGGTCCCATTTTTGTTCACTACATAATGGGAAAAGACAGCAATACAATAGCTTCAATTCAACATTTATTTAAAACAGTACCAATGCAAGTAGCACAACATCTCAAAGCACACTGCACAATCATGTGGATGAAGGCATGTACTGACCTTTCATGAGAACACCAGGATAAAATACGAATCTGCTAACACGAATAAGAAATCCAATCTCATTTTGTGCAGTTGCACTGAAATCAAGCAAAGTGTTTCGCGTAGCGAAGCAAAATGTCGCAATAGCAACAAGTTGAATAGATATCATGTGGTAGAGACCAAGATTTGAAACAACTCGACAGGAACACTGGAAAAAATCTCGATCTCCTTTTGTGCAGTTCCACCAAAATTAAGCAAAGTCACCGGTGTGACATTCAAGTTGAACTGCACAAAACACTCTTAAAACATAAGTGTTTCGAGTAGCGAAGCAAAATGTCGCAATAGCAACAAGTTGAATCGATACCCCTGTTTTAACAGAGGCAAAAAAGGAAACAATTACTTGCCGATAAAGGAGGATGAAACAAACGGTGACAGAAAGAAGCATCTAACTTATCTTGGATGGAAAACAAAGTAGGATAGTAGCATTTCTAAAATGGTAGCATTGATTCATATTAACAGAGACACTCTCTTGAAACAACATTCATTAAAAAATGTAATTTACTTTTAACAGTGGCATTGCTTCAATTTTCCGGTGGCATTCTTAGTTTAACAATAGCAAAATAGTTGTATGGGACATGCTAGCACCATGTGCGTCCACACGTATAAATGGGTGATGCAGAGTATGTAGCCAAGAAGCATATCTGTGTTGGTCCCATATTTGTTCTCTTTGAACTTTTTTCCTATGTGAGGGCAGCAAATCTAGTCCTGCACAAACTACCAGACCCCCCCCCCCAGTTTCTTACCCTTTTCAACAAAGAGATTGGTTCCTTACAGATGTGTGTACTGGGTTACCCCCCTTTTCCCTTTTCGACCAACAAAGCGGCAGGATAGCCAGTCTATACTACTTTTCCTCCCTCCTTTTGTCGGGGAAACTGATCCACGAACACCTATGGGACCGGCGGACCGAGCCCCTTTCGGTTCGGCAGAGGGCGGAGGTCGCACGAAGAGCGGATCGAGGCAGTGCACACGAGCACTTTACCCAGCTTCGGAGCTCTCCGGAGAGATAACACTCCTACTGCTGCTTGTTTGTGTATTCAGTGTTCTTGCTCGGGAGCGATCTGAGCTACAAGACCGAGCGTGGGAGCGTTTCTAGCCTCAAACGAGTCGAACCCCCTCTACATTGCGCATGGGCCTCCTTTTATATGCTCAAGGGGTCACCGACAGGTGGCAACGTAGATGAAGGGTAAAAATGGAAAAAGAATGTGGTAGGTACAACTACCTATACTGTAGACACAGTGTATCATACCTAACCCTGACGGCAGGGGACAAGGGCATTAAATGCCCGTCTGTGTCATCTAAACAGTGCAGGAAGAGACCGTCAGGGCGCCACCGATCGCCATGATGGCCTTCTTGTCAGCGTCGCTTGCCACCATGCACCCCTGGCTGCACAGCCTCCCGCCACGCGTGCCCGGGAGGGCCCCTGAGCGACACGTGGGCGGATGTGCTGGAGCGCGGGTGCGGTGTGGCCGCTTGCCGCTGCAAGTGCCTTGCCGCGGTCGTCGTCTTGTCGGGCCCGGGAGCTTGTCGCTCACCGTCCCTTGCCGGGACGCGTGGCGCGTCGCGGCAAGCTTTCCTGGGATGCCATGGCTGGCCTTCCCGGCAAGCTCCTCTTGCCGGGGCCTTGTCTCCTTGGCTTGAATAGTTTGTTCTTGAATGGCTTCCCGGCAAGCTCCTCTTGCCGGGGTCTTGTCTCTTAAGGAGTCACGGAGGATCTTGGCGGTGACCCGGCAAGCCTTGCCGTGGTGTGCTGCAACTTCCCGTGCACAAGTTCGGGATAGTAGGGTACCCCTACTCTAGTACACCGACAGGAGCCCCCGGGCCTGGGCCACACACGGTGCTGAGCGCTGTTGGGTTAGGCCCAAAACAGGGCACGGGCACACGCGGCCTGGATCATGCCGTTTCCTACTCCGCATCCACTGCGCCCTCCCGAATGGCACGCGTTGAATGCGGCGTCGTGGGAGAGATCGTGGGTGAATTCTTTATTCGAAAAAGCGTAACGTCCGCCCCCTCCCTCTTTATAAGAAGAGGAAACAGAGGCAGTTGCTCACCTCGTCGGTTTACTACTCCAAAATCTCCGCCGTTCCCCCCTTTCTCCAAGGTCGAAAGAGAGCAGCGCTCCGCCCCTCATCTCCGCCGTTGCCACCAACGCTGTCGACCTCCTCCACCACCTTCGCCATGGCTCCGAAGACCGGGAAGGTCGCGAAGTCGGCCGAGACGCTGCGGCTCGAGGCGCTGCGAAAGGAGCAGGCCACTTTCCCTCCCGAGCTCGACACGGTGGGGCTGAGGCAGTGGTTCTACCTTTTCTGGTCGACGAAGACGTGTGCGCATCCGCGCACGAAGGTACTCTCCGCCGCTGCTTCAAAATGGGCTCCATACGGGTACCCCTTCTTCCCGTTGTTCTTCTACTGTGGCCTCTGACCGCCCTTCTCGGAATTTTTCTGCGACATCATGAACACCTATGGGTTTCATCTCCTTGATTTCACCCCCAACGCCGTCTTGACCATGTCGGTTTTCGCACATCTCTGTGAAAACTTTGTCGGAGTCCACCCAAACGTAGCCCTTTTCCGCCATTACTTCATGCCCCGGGTCGAGAGAGGAGAGCCACTTTCCGGCGGGATCGCCTGGATCTCGAGGGCCGGCAAGAAGGAGGCGTATCTGGAGGGGGAGCTCTGCAGCAAGTGGGAGGAGTGGAGAGCTGAGTGGTGTTGGATCATGGAGGAGGACCCGCAGCCATTCACCGCCCTGCGCCAAGTCCCAGTAGTGCGCGGCAATGATTGGAGCAGCCTGGCCCCGGAGGACGCTAGGCTGAAGATTGCCACCACCAGAATCTTGCGTCTCAGGCTTGCCGGGCTGACTGTGGGCGCCGTAGGCGCAGACTTTCTCCGCCGCCGCATCGCCCCACTACAAGATAGGAGGAGACCCGCTTGGGAGTTTGGCGGGCCGGCAGATATCATGAGGCTGCGCCCGGGCCTCAATTTCAACTTCGCCGTGCTGCAGCTGGATGCGATGCTCAAGGAGCTATTCAAGCATGACCCCCAACATCCAGAATGGTTCAGGTTGCCGGCGAGGGTCGTCCCGCTGTGCAACAATTCTTCCCTCGACCGCATCCACGCGATGATGCCGCTGTGCGACTCGCATGGTCTTGTCGCGACATGGCAAGAGCCGGCGGACGACGTTGTGCAGTAGTTCTTCGACGGACTGGTGGAGGTGGCGGTCCGCGCCGACGAGCAGAGGAGCCTCACCCGCGATACTACTGAGGAGGAGATGCGACGCATCGCCACCAGGGCGGAAAAGGCGGCGGCAGCCGCTGCCGCGGGTGAGTTCGGGTTCACCATGGAAGAGGCAGAGGCAGAGGCGGCGGCAAGCCTTGCCGAACGATAGTGGATTGACGGCGAGGAAGAGCTTGCCGCGCCTGACACCGAGTCGAGCGAGCTCGCCGAGGGTGCGAGCGGCCCGCCGTCTCCAGACCACTTGCCGCAGGCGGAGCCCACAGCGCAGCCCCCATCTCAACCAAGAAGGCGCCTTTGCAGGGGCGGGGACGCAGCGGGGCGGCAAAGGAGCCAGCAGCCGACGCGCCGCGCGACACGCTCCACCGCGACAAGCGATGTTGTCGTGGGAGCGCCTCGTACCGCTGCGGCAACTGGAGCAGGATCTTCCCACGCCACCGCCACCGCGCCCGCCAAGCGGACAAGGGATCCTACTCCTCCGCCTCGTCGCGCCGCAGGTGGTCCGGACTTCGACCTCTCCGCGCTCAGCTCCGACGAGGAGGAAGAAGAGTAACACTTTTCTACTATACTTGTAGTTCTTCAATTTTGTAGCTTTATCTTGTATCTGACTTGCTTCGATCTGAACCTGTTCCTTTTCAGGATGTTGGCTCAAAGAGCGGCGAAGAGGGCCAAGGTCCCAGTGGTTATCATCAAGGACGAGCCCGTCGAAACAACAGGGGGGGCGCCCGAGACCACCTTGCCGGACCCGGCGACTACTCCGCGAAGCAGCCCTCAGCGCAGCCCCCAGCGTAAGTACATGGTTTACTTTTTGCTTTTGGGCGCGCACGGGTGCTCTTTCCTTTGCTGACATCTAACTGTGGGCTTGTTTGTGTAGGAGCAGAACAGCTTCACCAGGAGGGCTAGGAAACCGCCTCCGACATTCCATCTGCTTCCTCCACACCGCCAAGGGAGGACTCCCCGGCAAGGGAGCGCTCTCCGGCAAGGGAGCAATCTCCGGCAAGGGAGGAGTCTCTGGCAAGGGGCAGCACTATTGACCCCCCGGTGGTGGAGCCCATGACCATGGATCCCAATTCAGGTACTCCCTTGCTTGAAATTTTCCTTGTGTTCTTCTGATTTTTCTCTTTTTTTGGATATTTGCTTGACTTCTTCTCCTTCTCCGGTCGCCAGACCCACTTTCCATAGAGCCCATGGAGACTGAAGCGGGCGGCGAGGAGAACGTGCGCGGTGATGCTGACGATGCTGCCACCGCCGAAGAAGAAGCCGGTGCTGATGATCCCGCCGGCGAGGAGGCCGCCAAGACTACTGGCGCGGGAGCTGGCGAAGGGTCCGGCGGTTGCACTGACGGCCCTGAGGCCGCAGGAGCGCCAGGCGCTACACCGACCGCCGATCCTTCCGCCGCTGCCGCAGCGCCAGATTCCGAGGAGCCCCAGCCCGGTGCCTATCTGAAGGCCGGCGAGGGTGTCTTCATCAAGCTCCCCTGGGCGTCAAGCTCCAGGGTGCCAGTTGAAGGAGAAGCTTTCGACGGAGAGGTGCTCGCCTCCGCTGGGCTGTCACTGGTCGACGCGCCAAGCAGCAGCAGCGGCGAGTCTGAGGAGGAGCAGCTGCTCCGGAAGCTGGTGTTGCTCTACCGCGCCCGACAAGCCAAACTGGAGTCCCGGGAAGCGCTTGTCGCGCAGGCGGGGGCAGACATTGAGAAGCGCGCGGAGGAGCTCCGGGAGCGCAATCAGGAAGCTCTCCGGTCCATTGCAGAGTAGCATGCGCAGCTCGTCGAGGCACGAAAGGCATTCATCCTTGAGAAGGCCGAAACCGAAGAGCAGCAGCGGCTCGCCGCCGAGGAGCTGTCTGTGCGGGAAGGGGAGCTAACTCAGCGGAATGTAAACCTCGACAGCCAAGAGGAGGATCTTGCTGCGCGGGAGCAGACAGTTGGCGGGGCCTTAAAGGAAGCCAAGGATGCTGCCGCAGCTGCCGAGGCCGCCAAGAAGGAACTGGAGGTGAAGGTGGCGCAGTTGGAGGCGGATCTGAAGGCGGGCGGCGAAGAGCTTGCCGCGCTCAAGCTTGAGCGCGAGAAGGACGCCCTCGCCCACGGTGAGCTGCAGGGTCAACTCGCCAAGAAGGGCAAGGAGCTGAGCGCCGCCAAGGATTCCAACCCCGATCTGGAGCTTAAGCTGGCCACCTTGATGGAAACGCTGGACGGCGCCAAGAAGCGGGAGGCGGACTTGAAGGAGGAGATCAATGGCGACGAAGCGCTGCTGGCGAGGGCCGCCGAAACCCAGAACACCTTCAAGGATACGGTGGAGCTCTGGACGGAGGGCCTCGTGAACATCGCTGCAGTCATTGACAGGGAGCTGGCGCAGTTGGGAGTGGAGGACTTCGGGTACTCCTCCGACGAGAACCTCCCGCCCAGCGCCAAGCTCACCCTGTTCTTCAAAGGCGTGGTGACTGCCCTCCAGCAGCTCTGAGAGAAGATCCCGAAGCAGCTGGCCGACGAGTCGCGCACGATCTGCGCCAGAGTCCTGGAGAAGGTGTTGGTGAAGGTGGCCTTCCGCAACCCAGGCCTCAACTTCACCAACGTCCTCAAGAAGCTGCCGGCGGATGCTGATCTGGACGTGCTCAAAGCCCTTGTCGCACCCATTGTGGACAAGGTGAATGAGGTCAAGAGGGTCGATGGTGGCCGCGCAGATTAGGCCACCCGTTTTCCTCCTTGCTTGCCGCTGCTAGTCATGTCATGAGAACATTTTATTAGAGCCGCGACAAGTTATTTTTGTAATATAACTCTATCTTAGGTAATGATTGCTATGTTACTTCCTTTACTTGATTCTCGGCTTTGTATGTTTCTACCCTACGCTTTCTAGGGAAACTTGCTGGCGCAGGTACCCTTGCCGCGAGCACTGAGTGTGGAACTTCAGCAGCCTGCTGGTGGTGCCGCTGCCGACAAGCAACCTTGTCGCAACTAGTCGCAGCTCACTTAAGTTGTTGAGCGGACTCGAAACAAAGTAAGGGCGCAACTAGCTACGAGTTGGTTCCTCCGCACACAGGTTTTCCATACAAAGCACGGTTGTTCAAGGAAAATAACTTAAAATTTAAAAATCGATTGCTCAAACTTTGGCAACTTAGCTTTTCTGTCGCTTGTTTCCCAGCAAGACGAATCTTTCCTTGAACGACGCCTGATCCACACCAAACTTGTGTGCGAGGGAACCTTTTCCTTCTTGAAAAAAAGAAAGAAGAGAAAATAAAGATATGGAGCCTTACGGCTTGTTATCGCTTACCGAAGGTAGGTGCTGCACAAAATGTCAGATAACATATGCAAAAAGGAAGAAAGCATGAAATTGACAAGATGTGCGGAGCACATGAGCTTTATTTATGCACGGGGTCTGCGCCCGGCTTTGTACAAAGGATTACATGCAACAGCGGCAAGACTTGTACAAAAGGTGGTTGCCGGAAGAGCTTCTGGCAACCGCGCCGTATGGGTAAAACTTACGAAGATGTTCAATGTTCCAGGAGTTGCTCACTGGAATGCCATCTTCGGTCTCAAGGCGGACAGCGCCGAGCCTAGTGACTCGTTTCACCCGATAAGGGCCTTCCCACTTCGGCGTCAACTTGTTGGAATTCTTGGCGGACTGAACGCGCCGAAGAACAAGGTCGCCTTCCTCGAAACTTCTGGCCCTAACTTTGCGGCTATGGTAGCAACGCAAAGCTTGCTGGTAGCGAGCAGCTCGCACAGTAGCCTGAGGACGGTTTTCCTCAAGGAGCAGCGCATCATCTTGTCGCAGCTGCTCTTGCTCAAGCTCATCATAAGCGAGCACTCGAGGCGACCCGTAAACGAGTTCCGTGGGGAGAACTGCCTCTGCTCCATAGACTAGAGCAAAAGGTGTCTGGCCAGTGGCTCGATTTGGCGTCGTTCTGATCGACCAAAGAACCACCGACAGCTCCTCGATCCAGTTTCTTCCGCACTTGCGCAGCCTGTCGAAAGTTCTGGTCTTGAGTCCTCGCAGCACTTCAGCATTTGCCCTCTCCGCTTGACCGTTGCTTCTCGGATGAGCAACAGAAGCGAAGCCGACCTTGGCGCCAAGATCTTGGACGTACTGCATGAAGGTGCGGCTCGTGAATTGCGTGCCGTTGTCGGTGATGATCCTGTTAGGGATCCCGAAACGGCAAACAATCGACCTGAAGAACTTGACTGCTGACTGTGCTGTCACCTTCCTCACTGGTTCCACTTCCGGCCACTTTGTGAACTTGTCGATTGCAACGTACAAGAACTCAAAGCCCCCGACAGCTCGGGGAAAGGGGCCGAGGATGTCGAGCCCCCAGACCGAAAATGGCCAGGATAAAGGGATCGTCTGGAGAGCTTGAGCTGGCCGGTGTATCTGTTTGGAATGGAACTGGCACGCTTCACACTTGGTTACTTGCGCAGTTGCATCCTGGAGGGCTGTCGGCCAAAAGAAACCTTGTCGGAACGCTTTGCCGGCAAGTGCTCTTAAGCCAATGTGGTGACCACATATGCCTCCATGTATCTCTGCCAACAGCTGCTGTCCATCTTCCCAGCGAATACACTTCAATTTGACACCGTTGAGTCTTATTCTGTACAGTGTGTTGTCGACAAACTTGTACATACTTGACTGTCGGGCTACTCTTTCCGCTTCTTCTTGCTCTTCGGGAAGTTCTCCCGTTTGAAGGAAACGGACAATCTGCTGTGCCCATGCTGGAGCTTGCGGCTCGACAACAAGGACTAAAGGCATATCTGTTGCTGCGGGAACATCTGCTTCTATTACAAGAACCTGCGGCTCAGCCGGAGCTTGATGTTCCCCGGCAAGCTTGCCGGAGCAAAACTTGTCGGGAGCGTCTGCTTCAACGGAGCAAACCATAAAGCTTGCCGGAGCAGACTGCTCCTCAGCGCTCTTGGTGTTGATCTTGGGTACCTTCTTGGCGGCGGCTTCAGGAAGCTCCGCCGGAAAGTAATCACCAGAAACCAACTTCCTCTTCTTGCTCTGTCCAGTTGACGGTGTCACGGATGGTTGAGTTAGCTTGAGCACAAAGATTCCTGGTTCCACAGGTAGCTTTAGTGCGGCGCACTTTGACAGGCCGTCAGCAACGTCATTCTGAGCTCTTGGAACATGTTCCATTTGTAGGCCGTCAAAGTGCTCTTCTAGCTTCCGCACTTCATCAACATAAGCTTCCATCAATGGACTCTGATAGTTCTTGTTCACTTGGCGGACGACAAGCTGCGAGTCACCCCTGACAATGAGCTTCTTGATCCCACGGTCTGCCGCGATCCTGAGACCGGCAAGCAAGCCTTCATATTCTGCATTATTGTTCGTTGCTTGCTCCTTCGGAAAGGCATCTGGACTACGTACTTGAGGTGCTCCCCGGTGGGTGCGGTAAGCAGGACGCCAGCACCGGCACCTTGCAGCGAGAAGGCACCATCAAAGTACATCAGCCACTCTTTGCTTGCCTCCTTGACGGGGATGCTCGTTTCTGGAATTTCTTCGTCTGGTGTTGGCGTCCATTCTGCTATGAACTCTGCCAATGCTCTGCTCTGGATAGTTGAAGTGCTCTCAAACTTGAGGCCAAAGCTTGACAGTTCCAGTGCCCACTCGACGATCCTGCCTGTTGCTTCTGGATTCTGCAATATCCTCTTCAGCGGAAAGCGAGTGACAACTGTTATCTCATGTGCCTGGAAGTAATGGTGCAACTTTCTCGAGGCCATGAGAAGGCCGAAAAGCAACTTCTGCACACCAGAGTACCTTGACCTAGCCCCCTGCAGAAGGGAGCTGACAAAGTAAACTGGGCGCTGCACCATTTTCTTCTGCACCTCCTCGCGCATCTACGCAGATCCATCCTTGTCGGGACCAGAGCTTGTCGGCGAAGCCCCCTGCTTGTCGCTGGATGCACTTGCCGTGGTTGCTGGCTCATCATCCGCCTCCCTCTCCGCTACTAACGCAGCACTAACCACTTGATTGGTTGCTGCTAGATACAGCAGCTACTTCTCTTGTGGCCTAGGTGCGACAAGTATTGGAGTGGAGGACAGGTACCTCTTCAAGTCTTGCAGCGCAGCCTCCGCTTCCGGAGTCCATTTCATTGGACCTTCCTTTTTCAATATTTTGAAAAATGGCAGGGCGCGCTCAGCAGACTTAGAGATAAACCTGCTGAGAGCAGCCACGCAACCGGCAAGCCTTCGCACATCCTTGACGCGCTTTGGTGCTTCAATCCGCTCGATGGCCTTGATCTTGTCGGGATTGGCTTCAATTCCCCGTTGAGACACAAAGAACCCGAGAAGCTTGCCGGATGGAACTCCAAACACGCACTTCTCGGGGTTAAGTTTGAGGTTGATCTTGCGCAGATTTGCAAAGGTTTCATCTAAATCTTGAATCAGGGTTGCCTTGTCTTTGCTCTTGACCACTATATCATCCATGTAGGCCTCCACATTTCTGTGTATCTGTGGTTCAAAAGCGACATGGACTACTCTTGCAAATGTTGAACAAGCATTGTTTAACCCGAAGGGCATCCGTATGAAACAGTATGTGCCACATGGGGTGATGAATGCGGTTTTCTCCTCATCCTCTTCTGCCATGAAGATCTGATGGTATCCTGAGTATGCATCAAGAAATGAAAGCAAATCACACCCGGCTGTGGAGTCAACAATCTGGTCAATGCGCGGCAAGGGAAATGGATCTTTGGGACAAGCTTTATTGACATTAGTAAAGTCTATACAAAGCCTCCATTTTCCGTTAGCCTTGCGCACGACTACAGGATTGGCCAACCACGTAGGATGGAGCACTCCTCTGACAAGGCCTGCTGCTTCCAATTTCTTGATTTCTTCTGCAATGAACTCTTGGCGCTCCACTACTTGTTTCCTGACTTTTTGCTTGACGGGCCGCGCATGAGGACAAACGGCTAGGTGGTGCTCAATTACTTTCCTGGGAACACCGGGGATATCAGACGGTTGCCATGCAAACACGTCGGCATTCGCCCGCAGGAAAGCAATGAGCGCGCTTTCCTATTTAGGGTCAAGAGTGGCACTGATGGTGAAGGTACCACCAGTACCGTCCTCCTTGGCGGGCACCTTCTTGGTCTCAGGTGGAGCTGCCATCGTCTTCTTACACTTGCCAGTGGAGCTCGATGGTGCGTCCTCGACGGTAGCGCAGCACTCCGAAGAGGTGCGCTTGCCGGAGTGGGCATCAGAGCTCTTGCCGGATTTGGTCTTCTTCTTCCCCCCGGGAGCTTCAGCGGCAAGTGACTTGCGATCGGCTGCGGCTGCTGCTTCCTGGTAAATCTTGTCGGCGCAGATAAGGGCATCCTTCTTGTCGCCAGGGACAGAGATGACACTTATCGGGCCTGGCATCTTGAGCACGTTGTATGCATAGTGAGAGGCTGCCATGAACTTGGCGAGTGCCGGACGGCCGAGGATCCCATTGTAGGGTAATGGAAAGTCAGCAACGACAAAAGTGACCCTCTCAGTTCTGAAGTTCAGCTCGCTGCCAAATGTCACCGGCAGTGTGATCTTTCCCTTCGGCTTGCTCCTTCCCGGGTTGATTCCTTGGAATGTGCCGGTCTCCTCGAGCTCGCTGTCAGGGATCTGGAGTTTATGGAGGACTGCGGAGGAGATCAGGTTCAAGCCGGCCCCGCCGTCAACTAGCATCTTTGTGAAACCAACATCGGCAAGCACCCGACCGTAGTTATGCGATCTGGGTGGTCCTCAATATCAAAGATGATAGGCGTGCTGGACCATTTCAGAGGCTTGCGTGACTCTACGGATGGTTCTGCTGCATTAACTTCCCGCATCCACTGCTTGAGCTGGCGGTGCGAAGTATGCACAGAAGCACCACCATCAACGCACAGGACCTCTGTGGCTTTCTGAAATTCCTGCTCATCGGCCTCATCATCATCCATATCTTCGTGATCGTCGTCATCTTCATCCTTGTCGCGGCCGCGGGGAGGTCTGTCTCCTTTCCGCTGCTTGGCCTTGCCACGGCGTCCTCCCCGGCCTGGGCGTTTCTTGCTGGCTCCTCCAGTACCTTCCTGGGCCTTCTCCTTGTCGTGTCGCTCCTACTCAGCTTTCTGCTGCTCGACAAGCTGCTCAACCTTCTTGCAGCTCTGGAGGTCATGGCCCTTGGTGCGGTGGATTTTGCAGTACTGCTTGCCGGAGCTGTCCTGCTTGTCGGCAGCCGCCACAGCCTGGCTCTCCTTGCCGGAGCTTCCAACTTTGGCTTTCTTGGCACCACCTCCGTCGCTGGACTGCTCGACAACTAGCACTTCCTTACCCTTCTTCTTTCTGTTGTTCCGCCGCCGGCCTTTCCTTGCCGGGGCAGCATCCTCACTGTCGGATCCTCCTGCTCCTGTATTCTCTCCGGGGAGTCTCCTCCCCTCTTCAGCACGTGCACACTTGTCGGCCAGGGCATAAAGCTCGCTGACGTCCCTGATCTTGCACATCGCCATCTCCTCCCTCATCCTGCGGTTCCGCACGTTCTGATGAAATGCGCTGATGACCGCGGCAGGGTGGACGTCTGGGATGTTGTGCTGTACACGGCTGAATCTCTGAATGTACTTGCGCAGGGGCTCTCGTTCCTTCTGGGCAAGCAGATGAAGATCGCTTTCTTGGCCATGAGGCTTGTGGCCGCCTGTAAAGGCGCCGACAAACTGATGGCATAGATCTGCCCAAGAGGATATGGAGTTGTCCGGCAAGTGCATGAGCCAGGATCTGACGTTAGGCTTGAGCAATAGCGGGAAGTAGTTGGCAAGGATCTTGTCGTCTCGTCCCCCGGCAGCCTGCACCGCGATGGTGTAGATGCTGAGGAACTCCGACGGATGCGACTTGCCGTCGTACTTCTCCGGTACATCTGGCTTGAAATTCTTCTTGCTGGGCCATTGGACTAGCCGCAGCTCGCGGGTGAACGCAGGGCAACCTACCGCGTACGGCAAGTCGCCTGGTTCCCCTGGCGCATGCATGTCGACGGAGGGCCCAGCGCGCTAGTCAGATTGACGCCGCGTTTCTCTTCGGCGCTCGATGCGGGTACGAGCGTCCTCTTGCTGTCGTTCGTGCAAAACTTGGCGTTGATCGCGGCGAGCTCGCGGATCTGATGATGCGGTGGAGTCGCTGTCGAGGTGGACCCGGCGAGTCGGCGATCTGGGCCTTCATGGTGGAGAGTGCATGGAAGTTGTACCCCCATCGGTCTTGTCGCCATCGGCTCGCATCCGGTAGTCTTGCCGTGGCAGCGAGGTGCTTGGTTGCCGCGCAGTGTCACCGTTGGCGAAGCCAATGAGACTCTGAATGGTGGCCCTCCACTCGTCGGTCTTGTCCGTCGTCGGAGGGTAATCTAGGAGCAGTTGAGCTCGCGCCAAGGCTTCCGCTGGGGTGGTGGGCAGCAGCGGCGAACGGTGCGAGGAGCGGGATATGCTCGGACTTCTAACTATGTTAGAAGGAGCAGTATCCCGTCTAGGCGACCGCACTTCGCTGGGGCCAGCATGCTGGCATGCATGCTGGTCTTGAACTCCGCGAGATCCACCATCTTGATCTTGGCCCAGTGGACGTATGGCGCTGCGGACGCCATGATGCTGTTGGTCCCGCGCCTCCTGAGACGGGCGCGATGCGCGTACGGACGCCGAGGTCTGTGCCGCCTTGTCCTTGGACTTGGCAGCACTGTGAGCACCTTCGTCGACGCTCGTTCTTCCGCCGGCGTCTATTCCACCACCCGTTTGCTCCGGTGGCGGTGGAAACGACACGGACGGGACAGCTGCCTCCGAAGCCTTCTTCTTCGGTGGCATGTCGATGAAGATGATGAAGATTTAGCTCGTGTGCACGCCGGATCGGGTTCATACGATCTCGATGCCCCCTACCTGGCGCGCCAAATATGTCGGGGAAACTGATCCATGAACACCTATGGGACCGGCGGACCGAGCCCCTTTCGGTTCGGCAGAGGGCGGAGGTCGCACGAAGAGCGGATCGAGGCAGTGCACACGAGCAGTTTACCCAGCTTCGGAGCTCTTCGGAGAGATAACACTCCTACTGCTGCTTGTTTGTGTATTCAGTGTTCTTGCTCGGGAGCGATCTGAGCTACAAGACCGAGCGTGGGAGCGTTTCTAGCCTCGAATGAGTCGAACCCCCTCTACGTTGCGCATGGGCCTCCTTTTATATGCTCAAGGGGTCACCGACAGGTGGCAACGTAGATGAAGGGTAATAATGGAAAAAGAATGTGGTAGGTACAGGTACCTATACTGTAGACACAGTGTATCATACCTAACCCTGACGGCAGGGGACAAGGGCATTAAATGCCCGTCTGTGTCATCTAAATAGTGCAGGAAGAGACCGTCAGGGCGCCACCGATCGCCATGATGGCCTTCTTGTCAGCGCCGCTTGCCACCGTGCACCCCTGGCTGCACAGCCTCCCGCCACGCATGCCCGGGAGGGCCCCTGAGCGACACGTGGGCGGATGTGCTGGAGTGCGGGTGCGGTGTGGCCGCTTGCCGCGGCAAGTGCCTTGCCACGGTCGTCGTCTTGTCGGGCCCGGAAGCTTGTCGCTCACCGTCCCTTGCCGGCAAGCGTGGCGCGTCGCGGCAAGCTTTCCTTGGATGCCATGGCTGGCCTTCCCGGCAAGCTCCTCTTGCCGGGGCCTTGTCTCCTTGGCTTGAATACTTTGTTCTTGAATGGCTTCCCGGCAAGCTCCTCTTGTCGGGGTCTTGTCTCTTAAGGAGTCACGGAGGATCTTGGCGGTGACCCGACGAGCCTTGCCGTGGGGTGCTGCAACTTCCCGTGCACAAGTTCGGGATACTAGGGTACCCCTACTCTAGTACACCGACACCTTTCCTCATTGAACCACGTCCTAGATTCATGCTCCACCCCACCTCACCTTTCTTTCCTCTTTGAACCAAGACCTAGATTCGACTACAGATCGAAAAAGATCCACATGCAGCTAGAGCAACGA
Source organism: Triticum dicoccoides (assembly GCF_002162155.2). Lineage (NCBI taxonomy): Eukaryota > Viridiplantae > Streptophyta > Magnoliopsida > Poales > Poaceae > Triticum > Triticum dicoccoides. The sequence continues at coordinate 453,286,615 of NC_041388.1, read as the reverse complement.
CGGTTTCAAAGAAACTTGTACCTTAGGGTCGTCAGGATGTGGCAAGGCATGCGGCGGGAGGCCGGATCTACCCACACTACATACGGTAGCGAGGAAGAAGGGGTCGGTGGCTCTCCCGCATAGGCGCTGGGTGAAAGAGAACAGCGCAGCCGGCAGTGGATTGCCTCCCTCGCCGAGGGCGATAGAGTTAACACTGCACCTCCTCCCCTTCCTGGTGCGACGGGATACGGACGCCTCCTTCACCAGCTGTGAGGGGGGAGAGAGACAAGAGGCCTACACAATCTTGTTTAGATCTGGTGAAGAGAGGGTGAGAGACTGTGAATATAGCAAACCCTAGCAAATGAACGCTGAGCCTCCAGCGTGTAACATATATGTATTGCGGCGAGTGTGTGGAGAGTGCAAACCCTAGCAAACAAGCGCTGAGGCTCCCGCTTACATATATATACTAATGTAGTACGGACTGAGCTCCGGTGCCTTCACTACATCTACTTTTGGCTGTATGACAGGTGAGCCAGCCACATTTTGGGCCCACTTGTCATAAATCCAAAGGCAGGTGCACTAAGTCAATGAAGTTGCGTCCATATAGTACTCTCGTGTGTATACGACTAATATATAGTAGAGTGGTTTTCTTATTCTCTCCATAACAATCGTTTTAAATTGTGTAAGTACGAAACGAAACTCTTTATTTAATGTACAGTGAAGAAAACTAGTACTACTTCGGATGAACTAACGATCCACGCCCACGCGTCCTGGTCGCACTTCCTGTCCTTCAAGTGTGGTACACTACCCTCCCTTAAGTGAATAACCACACATGCGCCAAATTATCGGAAACGTGTGAGAGTGTGTACAAATAAAGAATTTTAATTTCAATTATCGGAAAGGTTTGAGAGTATTACAAAGTTTGACTTCAGTCAAATCTAATATGCGGAGTAAATAAAAATGGAGGGCTACTACGTCCATCCGGGTTTTTAGTCCACACCATTTTTTAAATCAAAGTTAATAGCTGGACAAATAAAATTACAGGGGAGCTGGAGACAAAGTTGTGAGAAGGCTTAGAAATCAATACAAAACTTATGCTCTTAGTACCAACGTCGATCCTTCTTCGAGGAAACATTTGGTTCATAGCCAATTGTGTGATAAAATTGCACCAACGTGAAAGACGACTGCGTCTCCAACGCAACCAAGGTGAACTGACGAAGGATATCATCTTTGTGCGTAACAAGCAAAGAGCACTGATGGAAGACAACTTGTTTTTCATTGAAAATCGATCAGCTTCACCAGCCGACGCAACCATGAGGCGCGACCATGAGCATCGATAGGTCATCATGGTGATGCATCATCCATTTGGCATCAAGTTTGGGTGAGGCACCTATGAAGTTCGAAAAATCCTCACTGTGGTATGTTTCTTCTCAGTAATCAAGCTCGAGGAAGGAAGAACCACGTGGCAGAGGATAGTGAGGCGGAACAATAATGGCCATCCAATTTTGTGCAGTTCCACTAAAATTGAGGAAGACATGCCCGGGTATGGAGACACGCATTGCTGTTTCCAAAAATATAAAAAAGGTTTAATGAAAAGTACACCAACAAACAGAAGCATCATAATTATATCTTGATGGGAACTAAACCGGGATACCCGAGAAAAAAAAGCATTTCTTCATTTAACCAGTGATAGTACTACCACCATATGGACAATGACTGCACAACCACCATGTACTTTTTGTCGAAACAACATGTATATCTCCACCGAGGCATAAATAAGGACAACTTTTCGAGTGGCATTTCCTCTATAATAGTACTAGTAGGTGATGTTGGACCAGCCAACGAACCCTAGCTACAATGCATGGGGAGCTGGGGAGTAGTCGCATAGAAGAAAACCCGCACGCAGCGACCTGGGGAGCTGGACCAGTACAAGAAGTTATACCTCAGGTGGGCGAGATATCGTTTAGGTGGGCGGGCGGGATCTGCCCACATGACGATAGCGAATAAGGGCGTGGAGGATCTTCCTCCACGCGAGCGCCAGCTCCGAGAGGATGATGCGCATCGGCTCCCCCCGTCGCCGACGGCGACAACGTCAACGATGCACCTCCTCACCTCCCGCAGCGGACGGGATTTGTCCGGATCTGTGACCACCGGTGAGGAGAGAGATAGACTGGACACTATCATCATATTTTGATAAGGAGAGGGTGAGAGAGCGAGACGCGAGAAACTCTATCAAACAAGAGGCTATAATGGAGTAAATAAATCTCTCCATAGCAGTGGTTTTAAATAGAATAGGCGCGTTCCCAGAAAAAAGAAACAAAAACTGGCAGACAATTTTTTAAGGGTCTGTCTAGGACACATCTAGATGTGACATAGTTATGTCACATCTAAGTTGATGTCCACTCAGTTTGTGGTATTTTTTTTGGTCCTACTTTTTTTTGTTTCTTGTTGCTACATTATATACTTGTGGGATCTTAGATGTGATATCCTTAAATAACATCTAGATGTGAATTGGACAAACTGATTTTCTAACGTACCAAGAAAGAAAACTCGATCAAAAACACGCCCCCGCTTCCAGGTCGCGAGAGTCATCGTGCACACACACATAGACATAGACATGCATTGAAGGAAATATGCCCTAGAGGCAATAATAAAGTTATTATTTATTTCCTCATATCATGATAAATATTTATTATTCATGCTAGAATAGTATTAACCGGAAACATGATACATGTGTGAATACATAGTCAAACATAACGTCACTAGTATGCCTCTACTTGACTAGCTCATTAATCAAAGATGGTTATGTTTCCTAACCATAGGCATGTGTTGTCATTTGATTAATGGGATCGCATCATTAGGAGAATGATGTGATTGACATGACCCATTCCGTTAGCCTAGCACTTGATCGTTTAGTATATTGCTATTGCTATCTTCATGACTTATACATATTCCTGTAACTATGAGATTATGCAACTCCCGTTTACCGGAGGAACATTTTGGGTGCTACCAAACGTCACAACGTAACTGGGTGATTATAAAGGAGTACTACAGGTGTCTCCAAAGGTACATGTTGGGTTGGCGTATTTCGAGATTAGGTTTTGTCACTCCGATTGTCGGAGAGGTATCTCTGGGCCCTCTCGGTAATGCACATCACTATAAGCCTTGCAAGCAATGTAGCTAATGAGTTAGTTATGGAATGATGCATTACGTAACGAGTAAAGAGACTTGCCAGTAACGAGATTGAACTAGGTATTGGATACCGACGATCGAATCTCGGGCAAGTAACATACCGATGACAAAGGAAACAACGTATGTTGTTATGCGGTTTGACCGATAAAGATCTTCGTAGAATATGTAGGAGCCAATATGGGCATCCAGGTTCCGCTATTGGTTATTGACCGAGAATAGTTCTAGGTCATGTCTACATAGTTCTCGAACCCATAGGGTCCGCACGCTTAATGTTACGATGACAGTTTTATTATGAGTTTATGAGTTTTGATGTACCAAAGTTTGTTCGTAGTCCCGGATGTGATCACGGACACGACGAGGAGTCTCGAAATGGTCGAGACATAAAGATTGATATATTGGAAGCCTATGTTTGGACATCGGAAGTGTTCCGGATGAAATCGGCATTTTACGGAGTACCGGGAGGTTATCGGAACCCCCCGGTGACCTAATGGGCCTTAGTGGGCCTAGTGGAGGAAGAGGAGAAGGGGCCAAGGGGCAGCCGC
>NC_041388.1:453275423-453282482 GCF_002162155.2 Triticum dicoccoides | reverse complement strand
ACTCCCGGTGGGAGTAGGACTCCTCCGGCGTGCCTCCTCCTAGGGCCGACTGCACGCCCCCCCCCCCTTGCTCCTTTATATATGGGGGCAGGGGGCACCCTAGAGACACACAAGTTGATCTACGGATCGTTCCTTAGCCGTGTGCGGTGCCCCCCTACACCATATTCCACCTCGGTCATATCGTCGTGGAGTTTAAGCGAAGCCCTGCGCCGGTAGAGCATCATCATCGTCACCACGCAGTCGTGCTGACGGAACTCATCCCCGACACTTTGCTGGATCGGAGTCCGGGGATCGTCATCGAGCTGAACGTGTGCTGAACTCGGAGGTGTCGTACGTTCAGTACTTGGATCGGTCGGATCGTGAAGACGTACGACTACATCAACCGCGTTGTCATAACGCTTCCGCTTATGGTCTACGAGAGTACGTGGACAACACTCTCCCCTCTCGTTGCTATGTCATCACCATGATCTTGCGTGTACGTAGGAATTTTTTTGAAATTACTACGTTCCCCAATAGTGGCATCCGAGCCTGGTTTTATGCGTAGAGGTCATATGCACGAGTAGAACACAATTGAGTTGTTGGCGATACAAGTCATACTGCTTACCAGCATGTCATACTTTGGTTCGGCGGTATTGTGAGATGAAGCGGCCCGGACTGACATTACGCGTACGCTTACGCGAGACTGGTTTCACCGTTACGAGCACTCGTGCTTAAAGGTGAATGGCGGGTGTCTGTCTCTCTCACTTTAGCTGAATCGAGTGTGGCTACGCCCGGTCCTTGCGAAGGTTAAAACAACACTAACTTGACAAACTATCGTTGTGGTTTTGATGCGTAGGTAAGAACGGTTCTTGCTAAGCCCGTAGCAGCCACGTAAATTTGCAACAACAAAGTAGAGGACATCTAACTTGTTTTTGCAGGGCATGTTGTGATGTGATATGGTCAAGACGTGATGCTATATTTTTTTGTATGAGATGATCATGTTTTGTAACCGAAGTTATCGGCAACTGGCAGGAGCCATATGGTTGTCGCTTTATTGTATGAAATGCAAACGCCCTGTAATTGCTTTACTTTATCACTAAGCGGTAGTGATAGTCGTAGTAGCAATAGATGGCGTAACGACAACAATGCTACGATGGAGATCAAGGTGTCGCACCGGTGACGATGGTGATCACGACGGTGCTTCGAAGATGGAGATCACAAGCACAAGATGATGATGACCATATCACATCACTTATATTGATTGCATGTGATGTTTATCCTTTGTGCATCTTATCTTACTTCGATTGACGGTAGCATTTTAAGATGATCTCTCACTAAAATTATCAAGAAGTGTTCTCCCTGAGTATGCACCGTTGTGAAAGTTCTTCGTGCTGAGACACCATGTGATGATCGGGTGTGATAGGCTCTACGTTCAAATACAACGGGTGCAAAACAGTTGCACACGCGGAGTGCTCAGGTTAAACTTGACGAGCCTAGCATATAACAGATATGGCCTAGGAACACGGAGACCGAAAGGTCGAGCGTGAATCATATAGTAGATATGATCACCATATTGATGTTCACCGTTGAAACTACTCCATCTCACGTGACGATCGGACATGGTGTAGTTGATATGGATCACGTAATCACTTAGAGGATTAGAGAGATGTCTATCTTAGTGGGAGTTCTTAAGTAATATGATTAATTGAACTTAAATTTATTATGAACTTAGTACCTAATAGTATTTTGCTTGTCTATGTTTGTTGTAGATAGATGGCTCGTGTTGTTGTTCCGTTGAATTTTAATGTGTTCCTTGAGGAAGCAAAGTTGAAAGATGATGGCGGCAATTACACGGACTTGGTCCGTAACCTGAGGATTACCCTCATTGCTGCATAGAAGAATTACGTCCTGGAAGCACCGCTGGGTGCCAGGCCTGCTGCTGATGCAACTGACGACGTTAAGAACGTCTGGCAGAGCAAAGCTGATGACTACTCGATAGTTCAGTGTGCCATGCTTTACGGCTTAGAACTGGGTCTTCAACGACGTTTTGAATGTCATGGAGCATATGAGATGTTCCAGGAGTTGAAGTTAATATTTCAAGCAAATGCCCGGATTGAGAGATATGAAGTCTCCAATAAGTTCTATAGCTGCAAGATGGAGGAGAATAGTTCTGTCAGTGAACACATACTCAAAATGTTTGGGTATAATAATCACTTGATTCAACTGGGAGTTAATCTTCCTGATGATAGTGTCATTGACAGAATTCTTCAATCACTGCCACCAAGCTACAAGAGCTTCAGGATGAACTATAATATGCAAGGGATGGACAAGACTATTCCCGATCTCTTCGCAATGCTAAAAGCCGCGGAGGTAGAAATCAAGAAGGAGCATCAAGTGTTGATGGTCAACAAGACCACCAGTTTCAAGAAAAAGGGCAAAGGGAAGAAGAAGGGGAACTTCAAGAAGAACAACAAACAAGTTGCTGCTCAAGAAAAGAAACCCAAGTCTGGACCTAAGCCTGAGACTAAGTGCTTCTACTGCAAGCAGACTGGACACTGGAAGCGGAACTGCCCCAAGTATTTGGCGGATAAGAAGGATGGCAAAGTGAACAAAGGTATATGTGATATACATGTTATTGATGTGTACCTTACTAATGCTCGCAGTAGTACCTGTGTATTTGATACTAGTTCTGTTGCTAATATTTGCAACTCGAAACAGGGACTACGGATTAAGCGAAGATTGGCTAAGGACGAGGTGACGATGTGCGTGGGAAATGGTTCCAAAGTCGATGTGATCGCGGTCGGCACGCTACCTCTACATCTACCATCGGGATTAGTTTTAGACCTAAATAATTGTTATTTGGTGCCAACGTTGAGCATGAACATTATATCTGGATCTTGTTTGATGCGAGACGGTTATTCATTTAAGTCAGAGAATAATGGGTGTTCTATTTATATGAGTAATATCTTTTATGGTCATGCACCCTTGAAGAGTGGTCTATTTTTATTGAATCTCGATAGTAGTGATACACATATTCATAGTGTTGAAACCATGCAGAGTTGATAATGATAGTGCAACTTATTTGTGGCACTGCCGTTTAGGTCACATCGGTGTAAAGCGCATGAAGAAACTCCATACTGATGGGCTTTTGGAATCACTTGATTATGAATCACTTGCTACTTGCGAACCATGCCTCATGGGCAAGATGACTAAAACACCGTTCTCCGGAACTATGGAGCGAGCAACTGATTTGTTGGAAATCATACATACTGATGTTTGTGGTCCAATGAATGTTGAGGCTCGCGGCGGGTATCGTTATTTTCTCACCTTCGCAGATGATTTGAGAAGATATGGGTATATCTACTTAATGAAACACAAGTCTAAAACATTTGAAAAGTTCAAAGAATTTCAGAGTGAAGTGGAAAATCATCGTAACAAGAAAATAAAATTTCTACGATCCGATTGTGGAGGAGAACATTTGAGTTACGAGTTTGGTCTACATTTGGAACAATGCGGAATAGTTTCGCAACTCACGCCACCCGGAACACCACAACGAAATGGTGTGTCCGAATGTCGTAATCATACTTTACTAGATATGGTGCGATCTATGATGTCTCTTACTGATTTACCGCTATTGTTTTGGGGTTATTCTTTAGAGACGGCCGCATTCACGTTAAATAGGGCACCATCAAAATCCGTTAAGACAACGCCTCATGAACTTTGGTTTGGCAAGAAACCAAAGTTGTCGGTTCTTAAAGTTTGGGGTTGCGATGCTTATGTGAAGAAACTTCAACCAGGTAAGCTCAAACCCAAATTGGAGAAATGTGTCTACATAGGATACCCAAAAGAGACTATTGGGTACACCTTCTATCACAAATCTGAAGGCAAGATTTTCGTTGCAAAATTCGGATCCTTTCTAGAGAAGGAGTTTCTCTCGAAAGAAGTGAGTGGGAGGAAAGTAGAACTTGATGAGGTAACTGTACCAGCTCCCTTATTGGAAAGTAGTTCATCACAAGAACCGGTTCCTGTGACAACTACACCAATTAGTGAGGAAGCTAATGATATTGATCATGAAACTTCAGATCAAGTTTCTACTGAACCTCGTAGGTCTACCAGAGTAAGATCCACACCAGAGTGGTACGGTAATCCTATTCTGGAAGTCATGTTACTTGACCATGACAAACCTACGAACTATGAGGAAGCGATGATGAGCCCAGATTCCACAAAATGGCTAGAGGCCATGAAATCTGAGATGGGATCCATGTATGAGAACAAAGTATGGACTTTGGTTGACTTGCCCGATGATCGGCAAGTCATTAAAAATAAATGGATCTTTAAGAAGAAGACTGACGCTGATGGTAATATAACTGTCTATAAAGCTCAACTTGTTGCAAATGGTTTTCGACAAGTTCAAGGGGTTGACTACGATGAGACTTTCTCACCCGTAGCGATGCTTAAGTCTGTCCGAATCATGTTAGCAATTGCCACATTTTATGATTATGAAATTTGGCAAATGGATATCAAAACTGCATTCTTGAATGGATTTCTGGAAGAAGAGTTGTATATGATGCAACCAAAAGGTTTTGTTGATCCAAAAGGTGCTAACAAAGTGTGCAAGCTCCAGCGATCCATCTATGGACTGGTGCAAGCATCTCGGAGTTGGAATAAACGCTTTGATAGTGTGATCAAAGCATATGGTTTTATACAGACTTTTGGAGAAGCCTGTATTTACAAGAAAGTGAGCGGGAGCACTGTAGCATTTCTGATATTATATGTAGATGACATATTATTAATTGGAAATGATATATAATTTCTGGATAGCATAAAGGGATACTTGAATAAAAGTTTTTCAATGAAAGACCTCGGTGAAGCTGCTTACATATTGGGCATCAAGATTTATAGAGATAGATCAAGACGCTTAATTGGACTTTCACAAAGCACATGCCTTGATAAAGTTTTGAAAAAGTTCAAAATGGATCAGGCAAAGAAAGGTTCTTGCCTGTGCTACAAGGTGTGAAGTTGAGTCAGACTCAATGCCCGACCACAGCAGAAGATAGAGAGAAAATGAAAGATGTTCCCTATGCTTCAGCCATAGGCTCTATCATGTATGCAATGTTGTGTACCAGACCTGACGTGTGCTTAGCAATAAGCTTGGCAGGAAGGTACCAAAGTAATCCAGGAGTGGATCACTGGACAGCGGTCAAGAACATCCTGAAATACCTGAAAAGGACTAAGGATATGTTTCTCGTATATGGAGGTGACAAAGAGCTAGTCGTAAATGGTTACGTTGATGCAAGCTTTGACACTGATCCGGACGATTCTAAATCGCAAACCGGATACGTGTTTTAATTAAACGGTGGAGCTGTAAGTTGGTGCAGTTCTAAACAAAGCGTTGTGGCGGGATCTACATGTGAAGCGGAGTACATAGCTGCTTTGGAAGCAGCAAATGAAGGAGTCTGGATGAAGGAGTTCATTTCCGATCTAGGTGTCATACCTAGTGCATCGGGACCAATGAAGATCTTCTGTGACAATACTGGTGCAATTGCCTTGGCAAAGGAATCCAGATTTCACAAGAGGACCAAGCACATCAAGAGACGCTTCAATTCCATCCGGGACCAAGTCCAAGTGGGAGACATAGAAATTTGCAAGATACATACGGATCTGAATGTTGCAGACCCATTGACTAAGCCTCTCTCACGAGCAAAACATGATCAGCACCAAGACTCCATGGATGTTAGAATCATTACTGTGTACTCTAGATTATTGACTCTAGTGCAAGTGGGAGACTGAAGGAAATATGCCCTAGAGGCAATAATAAAGTTATTATTTATTTCCTCATATCATGATAAATGTTTATTATTCATGCTAGAATTGTACTAACCGGAAACATGATACATGTGTGAATACATAGACAAACATAACGTCACTAGTATGCCTCTACTTGACTAGCTCATTAATCAAAGATGGTTATGTTTCCTAACCATAGGCATGTGTTATCATTTGATTAATGGGATCACATCATTAGGAGAATGATGTGATTGACATGACCCATTCCGTTAGCCTAGCACTTGATCGTTTAGTATATTGCTATTGCTTTCTTCATGACTTATACATGTTCCTGTAACTATGAGATTATGCAACTCCCGTTTACCGGAGGAACACTTTGGGTGCTAACAAACGTCACAATGTAACTGGGTGATTATAAAGGAGTATTACAGGTGTCTCCAAAGGTACATGTTGGGTTGGCGTATTTCGAGATTAGGTTTTGTCACTCCGATTGTCGGAGAGGTATCTCTGGGCCCTCTCGGTAATGCACATCACTATAAGCCTTGCAAGCAATGTAGCTAATGAGTTGGTTACGGAATGATGCCTTACGTAACGATTAAAGAGACTTGCCGGTAACGAGATTGAACTAGGTATTGGATACCTACGATCGAATCTCGGGCAAGTGACATACCGATGACAAAGGGAACAACGTATGTTGTTATGCAGTTTGACCGATAAAGATCTTCGTAGAATATGTAGGAGCCAATATGGGCATCCAGGTTCCGCTATTGGTTATTGACCGAGAATAGTTCTAGGTCATGTCTACATAGTTCTCGAACCCGTAGGGTCCGCACCCTTAACGTTACGATGACAGTTTTATTATGAGTTTATGAGTTTTGATGTACCGAAGTTTGTTCGAAGTCCCGGATGTGATCACGGACATGACGAGGAGTCTCGAAATGGTCGAGACATAAAGATTGATATATTGGAAGCCTATGTTTGGACATCGGAAGTGTTCCGGGTGAAAACGGCATTTTACCGGAGTACCGGGAGGTTACCGGAACCCCCCGGTGACCTAATGGGCCTTAGTGGGCCTAGTGGACGAAGAGGAGAAGGGGCCAAGGGGCAGCCGCGCGCCCCTCCCCCCCAAGTCCGAATAGGACAAGGAGGAGGGGGCGGCGCCCTCCCTTTCCTTTCCCCCCTCTCCTCCTTCCCCCCAAGTCCTAGTCCAACTAGGGAAGGGGGGGAGTCCTACTCCCGGTGGGAGTAGGACTCCTCCGGCGCGCCTCCTCCTAGGGCCGGCCGCACCCCCCC